>NC_142064.1:153304661-153604661 GCF_059756535.1 Pantherophis guttatus | reverse complement strand
GAAGGTCTCTGCTGTTGATACTGTGTTGTCTAGTATTGTAAGATATATTGTATTATATCTGCATGCTATCCCATAATTCACTGGTTTTAGATGTACCCCATTTCTTTAAGTTAAGACATAAAGGAAGTCACTAAACCAATGAAATCTTAACCTACTACTTGTGCCTACTTTATCCTTTACACATGAGAAAAAAGGTGCAAGATTTTTTGTCCATTCGAGAAGCTTCCTCCCCCTCCAAAAAAGTTTATATACTGTTTCTGTCTCTCTGTAAGCCCGAAAGCATCTCCATAATTATGTAACTTTTTTTCCAGAGACCCCAACAAAGAAACTGTTGAGGTTTAGGCCTTGTTTCCTTTCTGAATTGAAATTTCTACTGATTCATACATTCACGTGCCCTACAAACTCAAATCTGGATTGACCAGGTTAGATCTGAGTTAGAAAGTATCAAGGCAGGATGTCCACCATACCTGGTACCTCCTTCTATTTGATAGTTCCAAAAGTCTATAGTTTCCATACTTTTTAATACCTTCCCCCAAGGTATTAAAGGTATTAAACTGTCCGACTGACAGTTTTAGTATATCTGTTGATACTTTTTCAGCAAGTCCCATTGTCTCATCCATTTCACACAGGGATTTTCTGTTGTTCTGGGGATTATAATTTGTGTGTCTTCAAACTTTTCATTCTGCCATTTTTTTTAACCTGTTGTATGGGAATCTGCCTTTATCTGTCTAGCTAGCTAGTATTTATCTGTCATTATTTTTTTGAGCAAATGTCTTCCCGACTTGTTTTGAGTAGGTCTCACGTACGCTATAGTGACATTAATATACCAATACACAGTTCATTCATCACAATGATCATGCACAGTTAACATATTGAAAATCTTAACAGACTACATAACATTAATTTGCATGATATATTTCTTAATCTAAGAGGTATGAGGGAGACAAAAAAGATAGTATTTTTTAAAAAATAACATGGTGTTCACTTACACTGGCTGAATATAATGTATGCTCATGACTTTAGGATTGCTGGGATCCATTCTTATCTCCTTTGCCATTTCCACTATTGTCCCTTGGCTAGATCAAAAAATAACCCAGTCAAAAAAAACTTTAAGGACAGTTGATGCCCAAAAAGGGACTGCTTGCTTGCTTATTTGTTTGTTTACTTACTTACTTACTTACTTACTTACTTACTTACTTACTTACATACAGGAAAATATCCCACTGAGACCTTTTTTTCTGGTGGGAAAAAGTGGGTGCAAGGGGACACACCACACAGGTTGAAGACTGTATTCACATATGATAGTAGCAGCATACAAATATAAGAGTCAGAAGGGGAATTATAATAAACTACCATAGATATTCTTAGGCCTTTAGGCCTCTCTGTTTAGGAAAGCACTATCATCTGCTGCTGTTAGTAAAGCAGCCATTCATGTTGTTCTAGAAACAATGAAGGACTGGTTGCCTTTCCTAGACCTTGGGGATTAGAGTGATTATGGTGCTCCTCCTGT
Source organism: Pantherophis guttatus (assembly GCF_059756535.1). NCBI lineage: Eukaryota > Metazoa > Chordata > Lepidosauria > Squamata > Colubridae > Pantherophis > Pantherophis guttatus. The sequence goes on along the minus strand of NC_142064.1, from coordinate 153,603,151 downwards.
TGTGAGGGATTTGTAGGTGATGCCCTTCTTCTGGTTGGTTGTATATATTTTTTTATAAATGATAGATAGATAGATAGATAGATAGATAGATAGATAGATAGATAGATAGATGATAGATATGATGTGTGTGTGTGTGACTGAGAGAGGGGGAGGGAGGGGGGAGAGCGGGGGAGAGATGTAAACCACTCAGAGTTGTTCTGGAGTCAGATTTAAATAAATAAGTAAATTTCCAAAATGGGAGCCAGTAAGGAAGATTGAGACCAGATGAACTGTAGGCCTACTCAGGCTGCTATTGTGATATAAACTATTGATGCAACAACTGAATGACCTGGGGTTTTTTTTCTTCTTCTTCTTTTCTTCTTTGTTTAGAAACAGGCTTATATTGAATAGCTGTTAAAACAGTGAAGACATTCAAACAGAACACTGTCTTGTAATAGCATGACACACGTCCACTCTTAGTCCAAGTCAAGATAACAGCAAAGACATATTTTGAAAGCCCTTACTCAATATGTCCTTTCATCCTCTGGGCAGCTAGAAAAAGGGTATCAGGAGAAAATGTCTCTTCTAGAAATTGCAAAGCCAAAACCTAAAATATGTCTCTGCCAAAATGGAAAATGCACATCACTGATCAACTGTCAAAGAGCACCCTCAAGTATTAAAAACAAAAATCAAGAATGAACCTGAATCTGAAAGCATCTTAAGTGGTTGTAGTCTAATCAATAGTCTAATATACATCCTGAGGGTTATTATTTACAATTTGTAATCCAACAGAATTTTGTATTTCAGTAAACCAGAAGAAGATTAGATTTTTATGGCGCTCATATTTTTGAAAATATTTAACCACCTAGGACTTTCTGTATTCTGTCTTTTGGTTCAGTTTTTGCATTTGTTAATACATGTTCTAATTGGCCTAGTATTTTTCCCCATGGACGTCAAAAGGTCTGTTCATCGATCAGACTGAAATAATATTGATACATCACTTTGCTAGTACATTGATTTATTCTGTTGCATAAATAACCCACAAATAAAGAAATTCTAATTTCAGGCTGGTGTTAGTTCTAAGGCCTTAGAAAATGTGACAATTTACAATACAATACAATATACACATGTATTTTACCTATCGATAATTTTCCTCAATAAATAAATGGAATATTTTTTTAATTAATTTGTTTAATTTGGTTCTCTGTCCAGTTTTAGGACTGGTGTGGAAAAGATATCATGTTTTAAGGTCATATTTATGCAGAAATATTAAAAATTCAAAAGGGTTCACAAACTTTTAAGCATTACTGTACCACTAGGAACTGCCTCCTTAATCTTATGGTCAATTGCCAAATAGAAGATTATATAGCCTCCAATCTTCCCCCAACATTGATTGACAATGTGAGATTGCATTGAGCATAAATTCCACTGGATCTGGTCAGTGTTAATTCTTAGTGTTCCACATAATTAGACTTCTGCAGGATGATCTATCCCCAGTCTGATTCTTCAGGTGTACCCTTTGACACTTCAATCATATCCATTCACCTTGCTATTGATCTTTCCTTTATTATTTTTTTACTTCCACCTTTCCCAGCATCATGGGCTTCTCAGGGGTGGTGGGTATTTGCTTAATGTATCCAAAATATGATAATTTGAGCCTGGTCATTTGTGCTTCAAGTGAGAAGGCTGAATTAATTGATGCATGATACATTTGTTTTCTTGGTTTATGCATGGTAATCTCACAGCACCAGAGTTTGAGAGTATCACTACTATTTCTGTTCTGCTTCTTTGAACTCCAGGTTTCCTTCTATAGAGTGTTACAGGGAAAATCATTACTTGAACAATTCTAATCTCTGCAATATAGACAGACACAGTAACAGTATCTGAATATCTTTTCCAAAGCTTTCACTGCTGTTCTAAGAAGTGCTAGTCTCTGGTGTATTTCTTGACTGCTGATTCTTTTATTGTTGATAATTGACCCTAAAAGGCAAAAGCTATCCACCACTTCAGTATCTTTACTGTCAGTTCTGAGGCTGATTGCTGAATCTGTTGTTATTAGTATGGCCTCCTTTATATTCAATCTTAGTGCCATTTTTTTCCCACTGGCTCCTTGACTTTCATTACTAGAGATTGCAGATCATTTGCATTTTCAGCAATCAGATTAGTGTCATCTTCAGTACATAGAGGATGTTATTGATGTGCCTTCTTCCAATTTTTAAACCATGCTCATCTTCCAACCGAGTTGCCCTCAATATATATTCAGCATGTAGGTTGAATAAATAGGGGGAGTATACAGGCTTCTGGCTTCTCTTATTGCTTCTGACCATGGACTGGTCTGTTTCTCCTTTTTCCACCCCAAGTGTGGCTTTGTAACTTGTATTTAAATTTCACATGAGGATGAGATATTCTGCAATTCCCATTTTCCTAAAGAGATTCTACAACATGACATAGTTGACATGATCAAAGGCCTTTCTATAATCAACAGAACATGTTAGTACATACTAACTTTTTTTTGGTATTTTTTTGGCTTTCTCAATTACCCAGCCTGCTTCAGCAATAATATCTCTTGTTCCCTCTAAAAGTAACTTCAATATCTGGTGTTTTCCTTTCCATATAGGGCTCTAATCTGCATTGCCTGGTTATTTTTCTAGCATGTGGAATTAAAGGTTTTGTATGATAGTTTGCATATTCTTGGTATTTGCATGTAGATTGGCCTCTTGCACTCGGTTGGCTAGTTTTCATTGGGATAGTTTGGTTAGAACTCTTACTGTTCTTCTGTTGCTTTTCATACTTCTAGGTGTTATATCAATTTCTATAGCTTTCCAACTTGATAGTGACTGCAGTGCTGATTTAATTTCACCTTCCACTACTAAATATTCTTGCAAATAGTGAATATATTTAAGCTATTGGATATTGACATCCCCATTGTGTAGAATTTTAGTATACTCCATTTTTTTAAATATTTGAATGAGTTGCAGTCTGTCCATTGACATCCTTTCGCATATCAATATGAACCTCCTTCTGAGTTCAGAGATTATTGGGAAAACTTCATATATTTCTGTCTCTGTTTCCATTTGATGTCTTTACAGATGTCATTGTAATACTGTTTCTTGACTCTTCTAACAACTCTCTGAAGTTCTTTCTTCCTGAATCTTCGTCTTTTTGGCAAATTTCACTGTCTAATGTAGGAATCTCGTTTGGCTTCTTCTGTTTCTGCGTCCTTGGCAGTCTCTTTTCAAATTCATCCTTTACAACAACTCTGTTTTCATTCCACATTTCTTCTCAGTCCCTATCAATGAAATTCAGCATATCAAAGAGATTCCTGATGTTCTTTTGAAAATGATGGGTATATATTCAAGATTCTATTGTAGAAACCTGGTTGTATTTGTTCTTCTGTTTTTGCTTAACTTGGAATGTGCCCGTGACACTTCGTTATCTATTTCACAGTGGGCTCCTGGCTGTGTCTTTGCTGGCATAAGTGAGTTCTTTGAATTTCTTGTACCAAAAATATGTTAATTTGACTTTTATGTGCACCATCTGGTAATGTCTATGTATACAGGCATAATTTTGGTTGTTTGAAGACTGTGTTAACATTGAAGAAATCACTGGTTTGGATGAAAGTAATATTATTCTCCGGCTTCAATTCTGTTTTCAAATCTGTACAGCCAACTATATTTTCCTCCTTAGTTTTTCCAGATTTGGTATTCCAGCCTCTAGCCACAAGCAACCCATCTTCATTGTATGGTCTGTCAATTTCAGATTGAATTTAACCATAAAATTCCTCTTCCTTTGCATCGGTGATTGGAGCATAAACTTGGATAACCGTAATAGAAAAGAGTTGTCCACAAAGTCTGATTGATGTTATTTTGTCATTTACTGCATTGTACTTAAGTGCTGTCGTCGCTATATTCTTCCTGACTATGAAAGCAACATCATTTCTTGTTTGCGTTTCATGTTCTCAGTAGTAAACAATGTGATCTTCTGATTGAAAGTGCCAAATCCAGTCTATTTCAATTTACTGATGCCTTGGTAACCCTGCTGGAAGTATATACTCTTGTTTTACAGTTCTGGTGTCCTTTGCTGATTTTTCCCAGGAAGAACCCCCTCTCCCCACAATGAAGCAGTGTAACAAGACTTGCTGGGGAAGGGACTAGAAGTTGTCTATTGGCAAAAGTGAAGCCTGTCAAAGAGGCAGTACCATAAAAAGGGGTAGTAAGACTCTCCAAAGGGGAAAAAACAAAGGACAGTGCAAAAGATAGAGGAGATAAGATAATAGATACTTCATATAATAGATACTCCCTTCCTTGAGGGAGGAGGGCCTTGGGGACACACAGAGGTGAGTTCTACTTACCTTTACTATCGGTTCGCAGCAGGGCTGCGCGCGCTCTTCTGCACAAGCACAGAAGCTTCTGTGCATGCCCAGAAGCGGTTTGATGATGTCAGGGTCGGTGGGAGGAGCTTCCCACCGGTTTTACTACCGGTTCTATAGAACCAGTGCGAACTGGGGGCAACCTACCACTGGGACACCCCAGGATGAGGGGGGGAGCAGCAGGGGTATAGTTTTCCTCATGATCTACAGCTCCCTTTGTTCCCCTTCCTTCAAGAAAGTGGCAGACAGTTCCATGGGTCAGCCAAGGTGGAAAAAGAAGAGTGATTTATGTTACTCCTTTCCAGCTTCCCAAAAGTCAATGGGGAGGCCAGCAGGAAGTCAGAAGTCTTCAATGTTCCCACTATTTTTTATTTTTATTTTATTTTTTTGCCTGCTCATTGTTCCTCTTTTCCCAGCAAAGTAACAGTTGATGGATGAGCTCTCTTCCTTTCTGGAGGGAGAGGACTCTTGCGGACATGACTGGTTGGGATGCAATTTTCCTCACAATCCATGATTTTCTTTGTTCACCCTCCCCTCAGTGGTTCAGTGATTTCTGAAGCTCTTTGCCAGCTTCCCACAAGCAAAGTCAATGGGGAAGCCAACAGGTCAGAAGTCATTCCTGCTCCCACTGCAGCATCCAATCAGCTGGCAGCAAAACTCAATGGGCAAATAGAGATTGGTTGCTTTGGAACAACCAAACAGTGGTTGGCAGCAAGGAAAAGGTAAAAGAGTGACTTGGATGCCTGATGCTGAGTTAGGGTTGACTAGGGGGAGCCGGCAGTTAGCAGGTGAGCCCTCTTGCTCTCTGGAGAGTATAAGACCTATACGGGCTTATACTCTCCAGAGTATAAGGACAAATGCAGTTTTCCTTACAGCCCACAACTGCCCACAACTGCCTTTGTTCGCTCCCCTCACAAAGTAGCAGGCAGTTCCAGGGATCAGCCAAGGAGCTGAGATTTCTGGTGTATCTGCCAGCTTTCCTCAAGCAACATCAGTGGAGAAGCCAGCAGGTAATTGGGAAGTCACTTCTGCTCTCACTGCTTTTTCTGTTCTTTCTGTTTCTCTATTTAGTAAGGGAGTATGTCTGAAAAGATGCCCCAATGGGTCATGGGTTATCTAGTTAACCGCTATTGTGGCAATGGGTCTTCAAAAATATCAGCTTGTTTAGTAATTGCATTTTAATTGCTCCAAAAACTATTCATTTGAGAGAATGGATTTTTTTTTTCCTAAGGTAGTATGGATGACAGCTATTCTATTAAAGAATTAACATCTGCCTTTTTTCTGTACACTTCCATGCTCAGTTGGTTGTTCGCTGCAGAAACTTGAACAACTAAATAATGTAGTATTTTATCATGGTATATAAAGGCAGAATTGAATTATTTGATGTTCAGAGAACTCAAGAGCTTTCCTGAATTCTACTATTCTATAAAAGTAGCCTTTCTGAATTCTAACTACTCTATAAAAGTAGCATCTAGATATCTTTTGTATTCCATGGTATTCAAAAGAGATTTTCTTTGTATAGTATGTAAGAATACTCAAATCTCTTCATATATAAATTAGCTAGTGTAGAAACAATTTACATCCCATGGTTGGGCAGAAATCTTCCAATGATATTACATTCAAAAAAATGGGGGAAAATGAATGCACAATTTGCAACAGAATCAATAAAACTAGACGGTGATCCCATAGACTATTCCTTCCATTCATGTTTAACTGTCATAGACTTTTACTTGATATTAGTATGGAATACTATATTTCCATGATGTGATGGAATGTGCACTTGGAAAAGGAGGGGGAATTTTGGCAAGAGCATCATGGCTTTCCAGGGAAAAGACAGCACATTCCCAAGAGGGGCCAAAAACAAGAAACTACACAGTCCTAAACTGAATCGGGGAGAGTGGAAATGGTTCAGGATAGCCACATCCTGTACTCTTCCAGGGCATATCTCTTAGGTAGAAGTTTATATCTTTAGTCTGTCAAGATTCTGTCTATTAGGTGTAAGCAATAAAGGACTGGATTTGATTGAATCTCCTGTGTCATGTTTAGCTTAGGCCTGACATATGGTGGCTAATAACAGAGAAAGAGTCAAGACTGGTGCTTGCAACAAAAAGTTAAAAATCAGATGCATGTCTCAAATAATTTTTATACATGATTTTAATAAAAAAGACTTCATAGGAAGACATATTTTTTCAAACTGGATTCACACATTGAGATCAGCTGGCCCAGAAGAATATATAAATGTTGCAGTGCACTGGTTATAATAAAAGGTCATTTATAAATTTACACACAAGCACACACACAGACACACAAACACAAACACACATTCATAACAATTATGGGATTCAAAGCCAAACAAGGATTACATCAAAATACAAATAACTATAAAAAACTAATAAATGGAACTTCCTAAATGCAACTTCCAAGATAGCAAATTTATTCCAGCTACTAGGAAAAAAATCTTTTCCCCCCTTGTTCAAGTCATGCTTCAGCTACTGTGAATATAATCAGAAAGACTTCTACTGGATGTGAGGGGGAAAGACCCCTTCTGGCCCTAAATAACTGTGAAACAATTAATTTCCCCCTATAGCTAAGAATGATGTTCTTCTGGGATGAAGCACATAGTCTTGGGTCTTGGACAACTTGGCACAGCAAACCCACCACAGCCAACTTACCATGGACAACTCAGCACTCTTCCCTTCTCTTGCCTTCCCTTCCCTTCCCTCCCCTTCCCTTCCCTTCTTTTTGTTTTTCTATATGTGAGATCCAATATACATTAATCCATTCTGAGTTTTTGGAAAAATGCTCAAAAGCTTTTACTGGCTGGCAAAGCAGCAAACAGCTCCTTCCCATCTGTTATGAAGTTATATCAGATGGTCTCAATGTGATGAACAGCCCGAAAGAAATTCATTTACACCTTTGCTAGCCTGCCATCAGGGAAGCTGCTTTGCAAGCAAGGTGCAAATGGCCTTGTCAAAAGTTTCAATGCCCTTTTAGAAATTTCCACTCCCACCTAAAAAGTGGACTTTTCACTTGTGGGAAAACGCTAGGAAGAAGAAGGGAAAAAACCCCACTAAGCTATAATAGTTCAGAGTATGATCAGCCTGCTAGTAGCAACATTTTCAGATGGAATGTGAAGACATTTCTTCTTCAGAATCTTACAGGAGAACTTCATTTACACAGGGACGAAAGAACAAACCTTCACTTTTGACTGCAGTGTCCCCCCAAACAGATTTTCCCAGCAGTTGCAGAAAACAAAGCTTTATAATCATCTCTTTTAAAATCAAACAAATTGGATTGTCATTTGTGATTAGTGTTATTTATTTGTTTAATTTGTTATGCCGCCCATCTCCCCTATAAGGCGACTTTACATTGGTTAAACTCTAAAGTCATCATCAGGTAATGTTAACCCGTAAAGCGATTTGGATGATGGAAGGGAACATTCCAATAGTTACAATTCATAACTCACCCTTTTTCTACATCAGAAAGTGAGGGAGTTTACACCATGACCCCACAATGCTACTTTTCGCCATTTTGAGGAAAGTAGTGGGGACCTGTGGATGCTGCTAGCTGCACTCAGCTCTTGGGGGTGGGAACAGAATGGTGATAAAAGAGCTGCTTGGGGACCAGAGGGGAAATAGTGTGATTGCCTCAGACTAAAGTAGCTAGTAAGTAACAAGAAGATCCTCTCCACTAGGGGCCACTTGTCTGTGCAGCAAACAGAAAGAAAAGCAAAGCCTATTATATTTTATCATTCTTGAAAGAGACATTAAAAGTGATGGCAAGGTACTACTTTAACAACAGTACAGCTGTAATCAATCAATCAGTCAGAACACAGCTGGAAGGGACCTTGGAGGTCTTCTAGTCCAACCCCCTGCTCAAGCAAAAGACCCTATACCAGGGGTGTCAAACTCGATTTTACTGAGGGCCGCAAGGTTGTGTTTGACTTTGGGGGCTGTGGTGGCCCGAGGGCCACATCCACTCACATCCAGGGTGGATATGGCCAGCTCGATGTCACTCGTGTTGGGGGCACCTGTGGTGGCCCAAATGCTCTGCCAGTGAAAACAGGATCCCAAACTCCAGTTTCAGCTGCGATGGCCTCCTGCAACCCTCTGTCAGCGGAAACAGAGCTTGCGAGAGCCGCCTGCGATTCTCCTGAGCTCTGTTTTCACTGGCAGAGGCACTGTGGGCCGGTCCTTCACTGTTTCCAGAGTGGCCCCGCGGGCCAGTTCTAAGCACCCCATGGGCCAGATCTGGCCCCCAGGCCTTGAGTTTGACACCCCTGCCCTATACCATTTCAGACAGGTGGCTCTCCAGTCTCTTCGTAAAAGCCTCCAGTGATGGAGCACTTGAGCTTATCTCATTCATGGGTTGGGACTAAGATGAAAGCAACTTCAAGGGAAGATGACAGGAATGTTGTGAGGACATGGTTAGATGCAAGTGAGTAAAAGCCCACTTACTGCAGTCCTGACAGTAATCTCTGGCCCAAAGGCAGGATTGCAACAACTGGACAGAAAGGAGCAGCATGAGAGCAATAACCTAAATTGGCCAGATCAACGCATGGCGTTTGCCAAGCCTGGACTGTGACCAATTGTGAATGCATGTAAAAGACCTCTGCATGCAATCCTTGATCCCATAACAAAATCCCAATTTCCAGGATTGTTAACAAGCAATACAAATGTGAGATAAACATTTCATATGTCAATAAAAATAAATAATCAGGCTGTGCAGCACTTCAGATTCAATTCTAAAAAGATGGTTTGGAGTTCACAAGGGTGCAAATGTAGCAGCTGTTAACAATTCCTCAAAGCTGCTGTGTCTTTTTTCTGGCTTCATACACTGCCCTCCACTGCAATAATTGAGAAACTCCCTCAGAAGGCCCTGAAATGGTCTACTGAAAGTAGAAATCAGATTCTAAGAAACTCTATTTTAATTTATGAAGCAAGCACCTAACCCATTTGGAATAAAAAAAAAACTGCACAGAACTATTTATTTATTTATTATTTAAACTTGTATGCCGCCCTATCTCCGAAAGGACTCAGAGATTGCTCATACTAAATGTATGAGCAATCTCAGCTGGAACTAGAAATGTATCTGAATGAGATTTCCAGTAATTAAAGGAAGGGCCAGATTCCTACATTTCACTCGGCCCATTTCCATGGTTAACAAAATTGAAATGATAGATTATCTGCAGTACATTAAAATGGCAGATTGACTGAGTTTGCCTGATTTATAAATACTTTCCTGCCACACATTTGGATTACAGGGGACAAAGTATTCAGGCCTGATTTGCCCTAACTTGCAGCCTTTAGGAGAGACACAGTTATGTCAACTTAATAAGCATATTCAGTGATCTGAAAGCATTAAGGCAAAAGAATTTCCCATCACTCTCGTGTCCTATTGTCTCCCAGAAGCAGGATGAATGACAGCAAGCAAATGATTCCTGCTTAACCAGGAGGCCATGATGTTTCCTCTGATCCTGGCTACTCTCTGCTACAAGCGCACTAAAAAGCAGCTCTCTGTGTTTTGATGTATTCTAAGGTACACCTGGACATCTTGCTGGAAATAACAAAGACTATCTGGAGATGTAATGCCAGAATTGGCAGATAAAGAGATCCTGTCATCTTGGAACACCTTCTAAACTTCTTGTCCTGCTGAAAAGCCCAGAAGCCCAGCCTTTTCAACCAAAACCATTTTAGCTTAACTTCTTGCATATTTAGGCTTAGAATCAGCGCTCCAACTGGTTCCTGTGGCCCTCGCAAAAGATTTTTCTGGTTTAAGAATTTTATGTTTACTTGTCCCTTCAGAAGCCAAAGCTGCTTCAGAATCGGCTGGTTTCTCCTCCCTCTTCCCAAACTAGGGAAAATATCTCTGCCCTCATTCCTATTTTGCTTGATTCATAGCAATAATTAACTTATTCAATATCATACCCAGCTTAGAACTAAGCTCTTTAATAAGGGGATGCTTCAATTGTGGGTTGCCACTGCCCTTTGTTTCTAAAAAGTGTAAAACAAATTGGGAAATGTTCAGCCCTGACCTCTTCTACCACTATATGGCCATCATAACTCCAGGACTCTCCCAAAAAAAAAAAAAAAAAAAAAAAAAAACAGTTGAAAAAGACATCTCAGAAGTAATAGCAAACTACTTTAATATTTTTTCCCAGGGAAAAAAAAAAGAATCTGAATATGTCCCTGTAATTTCCAGAGTATGAATCCAAACTGAGGAAGTCTTTACCTTTGAAGATGCAAAGACAGAGAAAGAGAGAGGAGAAAAATTAAAAATGCAAGAAATCATTTTTTTCTCCCCTGAAATGCTTTTCCATTTTTTTTCCTGTAAAAAAAAAAAAAAAAATCAGAGATGAAAGCTATTTTCCCATTTGATCATATAGCCAATAATCGGATGTGGCTTGTCATTGCTTGTCCTGGAATTTTTAAAAAATGAATCAGGAGAGATGATATATTATACTATAAGGTATAATAACACTGTTCAATATACTAGTATTTATAAATAACACAAGATTATAATAAATTAAGCCCTGGCTACTAGGATATGCTTTTTATTGCATGATTTATTGGTCTGTAGAGAGTGTTCATGGCCAGAAGAAAAAAAATCCAGCAACATTTGTTCCAAAACTATTTTCTTCTTTGCTTGAAATTCTTTCAATTCAGCATGGGAGGCAAAGCATCAGAATAAAGTTTTGATGGACATTATTTAGAAGGGGAATTTCTTTAAGGGAAAATTTCTCTAGGTGAGAGAGCAACTGTAACAACTCCCTTTTCCACCCGTTCCTTGGGTATCTGTAGAATACACTCCAAGATAAGGCTGCATGCATCTGAAGCCTTGACAATATTATTTCACTATTATTTTAAAGAAATCATAAGAGAGTTGATTGATTTTGTTAAAAAAAAAAAAAAAAGAAGCCCTCAGTTTCTGAGTATAGGTAAAGATAAAGGTTCCCCTTGCACATATGTGCTAGTGATTCCCGACTCTAGGGGGCAGTGCTCATTTCTGTTTCAAAGCCAAAGAGCCAGCGCTGTCCAAAGACATCTCTGTGGTCATGTGGCTGGCATGACTAAATGCCAAAGGCGCATGGAATGCTGTTACCTTCCCATCAAAGGTGGTCCCTATTTTTCTACTTGCATTTTTTACGTGCTTTTGAACTGCTAGGTTGGCAGAAGCTGGGACAAGTAACGGGAGCTCACCTTATTATGTGGCACTAGGGATTCGAACCGCTGAACTGCCGACCTTTCAATTAACAAGCTCAGCGTCTTAGCCACTGAGCTACCACATCCCACTCTGAGTATGCTTTGTCATTTTTTTTTCATTCTGCCTGCTGATTTTTTAGTCTTATTCACCTATTCCTTTCTTCCTGAAATTCAAATAGTGATAATCGAAGAGTAGAAGTGGACTATGGCAATGCCTATTTTCTCCTATGCCCACTTTACCAGTCAGTACACTTTGGTTGCAACCATTCATGAACTCCAAAGTGAGCTCCTGAAGCAGAAAAAAATAATGGTTTGTGGAGGCCTCCTGTTTCTTACATGACAAAGGCTGCATAATAAAGTTTCAGGTTTTATAAGGAATGGTGTTGTTTTTTTTTTTAGGTTTGTCTGTCAAGTCAGGGGGAATGAGCAAGTAGAATGTCAATGTTCACTTTTTTCATTGTGATAAGACTCACATGAAGAAGAGGACATTCAGTCAATGGTTAACACTTCTATCTGTTCTGGTCTTTGGAGGTCCCATAGAATTAGATCACAGCAGCAGTATTAGTGTTTTCTAGAGTGAAAAGTCAATTGTAGATCAGTCACTGAAGGTCAAGTAGTCCTTTTCCAAGGGGACAAAAGAATGATAGATAGATAGATAGATAGATAGATAGATAGATAGATAGATAGATAGATAGATAGATAGATATAAGAGGGAGGGGGAAGGAAGGGGAGAGAGAGAGAGATCTCTGTCAGGGCATTTATTAATCCCATGTTTGGCTCTGGGACTAATTACCCTGGTTTAGAGAAGATGGGTCGTGGCTTATTCCAAGTTGCAATATTCTGATAAAGAAAACGCGAAGGAAAGGTTTCTAATAAAACTCATTTATTTGTTATAAAGAAAATAAAACACCTCACTATCTAAGAAAAAGTTAATTGTTACATTTTGGCAAGCGAGATCTCCTGCCGGTCCAGCCGGACCTCGCTGGCAGGAGAACAAAGGAAGGAGTGTGTGAAGGAATGTGGGTGGATGGACATGCGTAGTAGCTTCTGATAACAATTCTTGGCAAGGTACGGAAAGTCAGATAGTCCAGAAATGATGAGTTCAGCTGGCAAATAAAATAACGCAGTGACATTCCCCTTCTTTGCCAGTTGAGCGGATATCAGTTCATCATCAAATAAGGCACATCTTCTTACGCAGATACTCGTGTTGAGCTGCTGGAAGTGGTTTGTTGAGCATATCAGCAATTTGATCATGTGTAGATACATATTGCATTTTAACAAAACCTTTTTTCACTAAATGTTTTATATTTTGGTAACGGATGTCAATGTGTCTGGACCTAGAACCTGTGAAATGAGATTCAGAAATATAAACCACCGATTCATTGTCTTCCATCACTGTGATCGGTCGGATCGGGTGTGTCCAGATATCTGTGACTAAAGCATCAAACCAAGTTAGAGAATTACATGCATCTGAAACACAAGCATATTCAGCTTCAGTAGATGAACAAGAAACAAAATTCTGTTTACGTACTTGCCAATAAACAGGACATCCATTTAAGAACATCATATAACCTGAAGTACTTTTACGTGATTTCTTATCACTTGCCCAATCAGAATCTGCATAACAACATAATTCTGCATAATCAGTATGTGTTGGTTCTAACAATAATTTCAAATGTTTAGTGTATTTTAGGTATCTCAATAATTTCTTAATACATGTCCAATGAAACTGTTTTGCCTTACCTACGTGTCGAGATAAGAGATTAACACTAAGTGCAATGTCGGGTCTGGTCCAACTACTAATGTACAATAGTGACCCAATGACTGAACGATAAAGTGTTTGATCCTCGAACTCAGGACTTTCTTCTTGTGTCAAGTTGTGAAAATCTGTTTGCATGGGTGTCTTTGTTGTGTTAGCATCCTTCATGTTGCAATGGTGCAAAACTTGTTCAATTTTATCTTCTTGTGAAAGACTAAACCCCTTCTGTGTTTTTTCAATCTGAACACCTAAATAAGTGCTAATGTGACCTAATGATTTCAATGTGAAGTATCTCTGCAAAGCTTTGGCAAAAATTTCACTCATTTGCTTATTTGGACCAATATAAACAATATCATCAACATAAACAAGAACTATCTCATATGCATTGTTAGATCTTTTTGTGAACACGCACTCATCAGTTTCGGACTTAATAAAGCCCATTGAATTTAGTTTGTCAGTAAGACATAAATACCACATTAAACCAGATTGTTTCAGACCATAGAGACTTTTGTTTAGGAACCAGGTATCCCCTTCTTGCTGTCGGAATCCTGGAGGACTTCTCACGTAGATCTCTTCATCTAGGTCTGCATGTAGATAAGCCGTGTCAACATCAAACTGGAAAACTTCTAAACCAAGGATAGTTGCAGTTGATGCGGTTGGTCCTCTCAACTGCAATATTCTGATAAAGAAAACGCGAAGGAAAGGTTTCTAATAAAACTCATTTATTTGTTATAAAGAAAATAAAACACCTCACTATCTAAGAAAAAGTTAATTGTTACATTTTGGCAAGCGAGATCTCCTGCCGGTCCAGCCGGACCTCGCTGGCAGGAGAACAAAGGAAGGAGTGTGTGAAGGAATGTGGGTGGATGGACATGTGTAGTAGCTTCTGATAACAATTCTTGGCAAGGTACGGAAAGTCAGATAGTCCAGAAATGATGAGTTCAGCTGGCAAATAAAATAACGCAGTGACATTCTCCTTTTCTATTTAATCCATGGATTGACCACTCACATCTCTAAAATCAGGCTGGTTCAGATTTGGGATTGTTTGGGCAAAGTACCTTCCGATAAACTCCCTTAAAGGTAAAGGTAAAGGTTTCCCTCGCACATATGTGCTAGTCAATTCTGACTCTAGGAGGCAGTTTCAAAGCCGAAGAGCTAGCGCTGTCCGAAGATGTCTCCGTGGTCATGTGGCCAGCATGATTAAATGCCAAAGGCGCACAGAACGCTGTTACTTTCCCACCAAAGGTGGGAAGTAAGCTCCCTTACTTGTAACCAAACAAATTTATTTATTTATTGTGAGAGACACAGGCTGAGTTCTGAGCAATGCTATGTGGCACTCACTGTTCATGTATCCATCAGGTCTCAGACTGATGATACCACGTGAAGGTTGTCATACTACTATTAGGGAAACAAGTATATACGAAAGGTCCATTAATTAAATTAGCAGCAAAAAAAAAAGAAACTATAATGAATGGAAAGAACAATCAGATGCTAAAATAAGAGAATTGGAACAAAAGCATAAAACTAATCCAAATGGGCAACTGATTAAGGAATTGCAGGAAACTACATAGCAATGAAGTGTATGAGAAACAGAACAATTGTGCAAGAAAATAAAATTTGTTAAACAAAAGAATTTTGAACAAGCAAATAAACCAAGAACATGCTTAGCTTATCAATTTAGAAAAAAGAAACACATACAATAGCAGCAATAAAGAAAGAGACCAAACTGTTACATTCAAGATTGGAAATAACAGAAGAACTGGCAGGTTTCTTCAAATAATTATATTCTAAGACTAATATTGATGAAACTGCTATGAATAATATATCAAAAAATTGGTCACCAGAGAAGGCAAATATTAAGTATACCCATAACAGTTCAAGAAATGAAAAGGTCAATAAAACATTTTAGAGAGATCTTTAGAGAATTTATGGACAAATACTCTACAAAGCTTCAAATAAGTAAAGGCACAAAGCAAGGATGTCCACTCTCTCTCTTATTATTCATTACTGCTTTAGAAACACTGGCAGAAATGGTCTGAGATTATGAAGAAATACCAGGTCTTAAAATCTGTAGAGAGTAATATAAGTTTAAATATTATGCAGATGGTATCGTATTAACCATCACTGAATACAAAGGGCAATAAAACAATTGATGAAAACAATTCACAGCTTTAGAGAATTCTCTAAATATAACATCAGTGTCCAAAACCCCAAAATAATTACCAAGTACTTAATGCAAGGAGAAGTTAATCTCTTGAGGAAAGTATCTGGCTGTCATATAACCCACTTAGTGGAATACCTAAGTCTGCATTTGACAGGTAATAATCAAGAAATATATCAAAAAGCCTATGCTAAATTATGGCAAGAAATAAAAAGCAATCTCAAAAGATAAAGAAACATAAAGCCTTCTTGGTTAGGATCAACTGCAATTATCAAAATGAATGTATTACCCAAGATAAATTACCTGTTTCAAATGCCCCCAATTTCAGTCTCAGAGAAAACCTCACAAAAATGACAAGAAGTTGCCAGTAAATTTAGATGGACTGGGGAAAGACTTAGAATTAAATTAAAAATTCTACAAGATTCAAAAGGCAGAGGTGATCCTGCTCTTCCAAATTTCACATGGTATCATAAAAAGATCTCTGCCACAGTTAGCAGAGTGAACAAAATTCTCAAGCAGTAGAACATCAATATGGGAAGGAGCTGGTCTAGCCAATGGCCTCCATAGATATTTATCATACAGAGATTCAAAAAAGGACAAAAAAAAAGTGATGGAATGTAATGAAGAGGGGGATTCTTGGGTGGGTGGGGGGGCCTGCATTCCAGAGGAGTAAGACACAGCCCTAATGTTATGTGTCAGAGAAAGAGGCCGAAGACAGCCCCTCCCTAATACTTCACAGAGTATATAGATGCAGATAGTAGAGTCTTTAGTCTGGCAAGATTTTGTCTATAGGTGTGAAACAATAAACTCAGCTTAGAAGAATCACCACATATCTTTCTTGGTTTAGGACATACCCGTATTTTCCGGCATATAAGACGACTTTTTAACACATAAAAATCTTCTCAAAAGTCGGGGGTTGTCTTATACGCCAGGTGTCGTTCTCCTGTAACCAGGCAGACCAGCCCAAAAGGCTCTGACGAGCCTTAAATGGCTCTGGCGATCCAAGTTCTGACGATTCAGCTTTGCCTGCTAATCAGGCAACTCAGCTGGGATCACCAGAGCCATGGAGAAGAAAAAAACTTTTCTCCTTTCACATGGCTCTGGTGATCCAAGCTCTGACGATCTGCTAATCAGGCAATGCCTTTTTTCCCCCAAGCCACTCCATTTTTCTTTTTCTCTTTTTCAGCATTTATAAGTAGCAATACAGTGGAGACCTTAGTATTAACTAATAAGTATTAAGATCAAAGATCAAAGCCCTTCTTCTATTATAAAATAATTCAATGCATTTTGCAATTGTTTATCAAAGTTATACTTAGTATTAATTGTACAATCTAAGCAATCTTATGTTCATTAACATTTTGAAATTATATTTAACATTGATATAAAGTTTTCCCCTCTCATCTTTAAAGGTTTAATTTATTTAAATCATCATACCGTTAACAATTTTTAGTTTCTACTGTATAAATACCACTGCACTCAGTTATCCTTGTACTCTATGATGTATTATTCACATTTTATGATGTATTTATAATATCTTGGGGGAAATAAGAAATTCAAAGGGCAAATATGTCCCATTGCACTATGGTTGGGGAAAAAAAAAATGAAAGAGGGTAGGTTTCATTCATGGCCCTACCAGAATATGGGGCCCTAACAGTTCCTCACGAATACAACATGCTGATGTTTCATAAGACCACTGGAGCATATCTTAAAAATAAATGTATTCTTCAGCAAATAAGAAAAAAAAAGAAAAAAAGGGGGGGGATTATATAATGCACTATCCTTTCATTTCACTTTATATATTTCTAATGATTTGACATTGATAAGCTGTGAAGAGAGGGAGGGAGGGAGGGAGGGAGGGAGGGAAGGAAGGAAGGAAGGAAGGAAGGAAGGAAGGGGAAGGGGAAGGGGAAGGGGAAGGGGAAGGGAATTACTATGCAAACAGTTTGAGGAGACTTTGAAGGTATTGATCTTTAAAAGCCGGGCCAAATCCAGGTGATGAATGGCAACATTCTCACACTTACTAGACTTACCAGACATGGAATAATAGATCAAGGAGAGATTCAGCCTAGAAATAAGGAAGAATTTTCTGACAGTGAGAACTGTCAACCAATGAAACAGCTTGCCTTCGGAAGTTGTGGAAGCTTCATCACTGGAGGCTTTCAAGAGGAGACTGGACTGCCATTTGTCAGAAATGGTGTAGGATCTGCTGCTTGGGCAGGGGGTTGGAATAGATTACCTACAAGGTCCCTTCCAACTCTGTTAATCTAATCTTTCTAGTATGCTAATATGAGACTGGAATTATTGGTCCCTTCATGTGTCAGGCATTGCTGGGAATTGTGGGTGCCCATGATGCCAGCTCAAGGTTCTTAGGGAATGCTGATTAGATTTAATATAATACTGTGTTAACAGTGGGAATAAACTACTGTATAACTTAATTTTTTCAGTTATTTCAAATAAAGCGACTCTGGAAAAAAAATCAAGATTTTTGTGATTCATATCCTGCCTCTTCAAGGAAACTCCTAGATTTCCTATATAAGAATGATACTCACCAATTTAACAGTGGATCCTCCTAGCATGGCCACAAGATTCAAAATATTCTGTTTTCTGCTAAACCATTTTTGTGGAAATGACTCCTTACACTTCCCAGATAAAGTAAGGGCTGAATAACCATTATTCCTCCGTATGATATATTACAGCTGGTTTCTCAGTGAAGCTCAAGCCCAGCTAGATTTGTTCCTAGTCAGTCACACTTTTGATCAAGTGGAATTTCCTCCTGGGCAAAATATAACTTTTGTGCAGGCAACAATTGGATAGTTTATTTCTCAGTAGACAAGTTAAATGGAAACTGAATCAGACAAAATATGTCCTCTTCAAGTAGACTTTGGAGGCTGCAAGTGAAATTCAACTTACAAAGAGGATCAACAATTAGTCTCATGAATTACTTGAGTAGGCCCCTGGGATGTAACAGTGATAAGTCTTGGCAATGCCTGCTCCTTGTGCAGCACTAATTGAACCCAAGGAGGAGTTTTTAGACTGTAAATAAATAGCAAGAATAACAAGTGTGCCTGATCATCTATAATGAAAAGTAAGTTTCTCCCATTGTTGTCAAAGAGATTACACCAGAATAGTATTTATTTTTTCAATGTTTAAAAAAATTAGATGCTTATTTTCTTAGATTTAAGGCAACTGGCAAACATGAAAAACTGATACCTATTTTTGCATCCTTAAACATAAAACATGTCTTGTGTTGCAACACTGCCACATTTCCACTGAAGATAGTAGAACAGATGCAGGATATTGGTAGATTTATCTTTGCTAGATTGATTTAGCAGACCTAGGTAAGAGAGAGAGAATCAATTTAGGTGATAGTTTTAAATTACTGTTATGAGAAGTCCCAACATCATTTGAGGCCCATGTCTCTAAGGTTAAAAATATCCATTTGGTTATGGGGTCACCAGGGATCATCTCTCCATCTTCCAGAGATGTAGAATGGCTCATATTGCTACATGATACATTTACCTATTAGAGAGGGAATTAACTTTATAACCCTTCAGAACTTTTGAAGAGACAGCAAAAAAGACATTAAAGTAAAAAAAAAATGTCCAGGACAGGGAAGAATTTAGTATTAAATCACCATTTATGAGAAAGATAAAAGAACGTAAAAGCAGTACAAAGGTGAATCCCTTTTGCCAAAATAAGCAGGAAATAAAAAGATTTGCAATCAGTCTGGGGTGTCCTTACACGAGCCTTCTTATCTCAGCATACCCTACTCATTCTTTTGAAGTTCTTCTGCTTACTATAAGATGGAATTCTAAGATATAAAGTCCATACATATAGCATGCCCTTGCAAAGCATGAGCTACATCCTTTTTTCTAGAGGCAGGAAATCTAGAACCAAGGCTACAAAAAAATATATCCTTTGACTCCTCTTGATCATTAGGGCAACATCAGGGATGTAGAGTTAACCCATGGATCAGCATCCTGAGTGCCCATTTCATATGTTTCAATTATTGTTTATCCTTTGTTTGCACTTTTTCAGTGTGATTATATGTCTTTGTGAAGCCCAGGGTACCTTCCCTTCAAAGCTGGCCTCTAGAGAAATTATTTTCCTCTTCCAATCCCAACATATAAGGTACCATGACATAACAAATTATGAGTGGGAGGATTCCACGAGAGTAAGACAATGCTCCTTATAGTTGCTGCGTGGAGGTGGATTGGTTCTTCTTTACAGAATCAAAAAAAGAAAACAACATTCAAAGATCAGTGGTGGTGACCCCAATAAGCTTTGGACATGAGCCACCATGAATTGATTCCAATCATCTTCGACTAGATGTTTTCCAAATGTGTGGGACTACAATACGATGAGAGTCAGCTGGTTCTGTCTGGTACGGACAAACTGGTAGTGGTGACTGCAGCAGGCTCCGCCCACCCACCCGGATGTAATGCGGGAGCAACTGTGCATGCGTGCATGCACTCACATTTGTAAACCGGTAGGGAAAGTAAGTGAATCCCACCTCTGCAATACCCAGTATTCTCATGATGACTGGGAATTCAAGGAGCTTTGATCGTGAGATGCTCGGAGAGCGCCAAGTTGAAGAAAGCGAATATAATCACTTCAGTTCTCCTCATGGTTGGGGAAGTAAAATAATATGGTTCTTAACGCTTTTGGCAGGCTAAGCAGGAGCAAGTACATAGGGACAAGGGTATTTCATTCAGTGTTTATCTTGTCAAAACAAAAGGTCTCTCTTTATGTGCATTTGGCCCTTCTCACAAAAACTTTCCATAGAAAATTTTAGCCTGGGAATTTAGAAGGTAGAGAAATAATGAAAAGGAAAGCAAGAGAAGAGCTAAGGATGGTGGAGGCAGAACTGCTGTCCAGGTCATGCAGAAACAAGAGACAGGTTGATAGCAGACTTTATACCCTAGTTTCATTTTAGGATCCCAGAATACTAAAGAAAAATGAACAAACCTGTCAGGCCGTGTATATCTTGAGGAAGGACATATAAATAAATGGATCATGTTGCAACTGGAGGAAATTCACCAGGATTCCTCATGAAGGCGGCCATAAACTACAACTGATAAGTGTATTATATTTAATAAATATAATAATATTACATAACATGTATTACATCAGCTCTACACTATAGAACTGCCTGGTAATTCCCCCCCCCCCCGCTCCATTAAAGACAAAATCCCAAAGCATACACATTTTGCAAGATATTAAAAACTAAGGAGTCCATTATCAGCTGTGCCTCATTTGCTATGTTATGCTCTGCCTTGTATTCAGGGTCATCACTTCTATACAGATCTCGAGCTAATGGTGGGATACCATCGAAAAAGTTGTAGACTGTGACAGATTTGGGGTAATGTTTAATTACTAATTTAGCAGACTCCCAAAATGCTACTGACAAGAGTGCTGGGTTTTAGC
The DNA here is from genome assembly GCF_059756535.1 of Pantherophis guttatus. Lineage (NCBI taxonomy): Eukaryota > Metazoa > Chordata > Lepidosauria > Squamata > Colubridae > Pantherophis > Pantherophis guttatus. The sequence goes on along the minus strand of NC_142064.1, from coordinate 153,582,254 downwards.
CCCAAATCTGGCAGCAGGCCCAACCCAATTTTAAATTGACAGCTGCATAAAATAGTACAGTTAATGTTCCCCACTCTGGTGATAGGCAGCCTTTAAGATTGATTGTCACAACCTACCCTTCAGAGTCCCTGGAGCAAGCGGGACTCCCTCGCAGCTCTGAGCAAAGAGCACACACAAACACACACACACACACACACACACACACACACACACACACCCCTTGACCTCTCCGTCGCAGCTTCTTTACCTCTGCTGCACTTCAATCTTATTTAGTTCTCATTTGAAAACCGGCAGGAACCCAAGACAAAGAGAGAAAGCTGCTCTCCCATCCACTTTAATTGGTGCTGGGTTCTTCATTACCAGCACACCTGTTTCCCAGGCGCCATATGGTCAGAGGTAAATAGATGGTAATTGTTTATCCAGAGCTGGATTTTCCTCTCCCCGCCGTTCAGTGCATCTTGCCGCTTGGAGAGAGAAAGAGAGAGAGAGAGAGAGAGAGAGAGAGAGAGAGAGAGAGTCACCTTTCTGAGGAAGATTTCGGTTTAAAGACTTTGTGTGAGCCCAAGGTCAGAGCCAAGGAGAGAGTCTTTTTAAGGTCTCTCCTCTACTCTTTACCCTACACACACACACACACACACACACACACACACACACCCCACATATACACTGTTAGATATAAATGCCTTATTCTCCAATGTGTAAATAGTATGTATATAGAACATCAAGGGTTAACTTATTCCTTATTTCTTAATGTATTCATGACTCACCACTTCCACTTATAACTCCACCCATTGTATATATAAGGAGCTACCTTCCCCTATTTCCTTGCTTCTATCTGTGAATATTCAGTGAATATAGAATGCCTATTGTAAATAAAAGGATATATATTTAAACCTTTAACATTTAATGATATTATTGAGTCTGATCCTAAATTTCGCAACAATCTGGTAGCAGAGGATGGTTAAGTGACTCAATAAAAGAAAAAAGAATTAAAATGTCCAAGAAAGATAGACCCAACACCAGGGCCTACAGCAAAGAAATGGAAACAGAACAAGAAATAATCAACGAATTGACAAACGCAATCTCAAGAGAAACCGAAGAATACACCACTGAAGATGAAGAAATAATAGATGGAATCGATGAACAAAAGAAAAACGAATTGAAAAGCAGTCCTCTCGGATCAGAACTATTGAAGCTGCTAAAAATCAACACAAAGATCAAAAATGCTATAAAAAACGAAGAAACGAAAAAAGGAAAAGAAACCCACGCAGATGAGAATGATGGCCAGGAAGAAATCGAAATAGAGAATAACGAACTCAGGTCAGAAATATTAAAACTATTAAAAAGCCAAAAGAATGATGAAAACCTCATCGCAAAACTCCAAGAAATGCTGAAGACCAGCGGAGCAGCGAGAGAAAAAAACATCACTAAAGAGAAGTCTAAAGAACCAAAAATAGTGAGTAATATGACTACGGAAGAGATCGTTAAAAAGAAGAAGAAATGTGATCCCGCGCGAAATTTTGAATGGCAGCCATCTTGGTTCCAACAGACCTCCAAGGTGAGCGAAGCAGAACCAATCAAAATGCTCAGTTCAAAATCTCTGGCGCGAAATACGTTATCAGACAATGAAAATGAGAAGGAGGATTCAAAATCCTCAGAAAAATCTGAATCGGAGAGTGAAGATGATTCAACAAAGTCCCAAATAAAGTCTGCGATGAAAACGCTTTTTGCTGCATTTGGGCCAAAACTAAAAATCATCAAAGAATCACCAAAGAAGCAAACGAACAAACCGATGCTTCGAGACCTGCATGCTTCCACCCTAACTTCAAGAACGACGACACCAGAACCCAGAGAGCCTTGCCGATTCCGCCCTACACCTAAGACTGAAGCAAGTGACAGCGCTCACAAAAGAAGGAGAAGAGCAGCCACCGTCACGAGGACTCCAAAGACCGAGCCAGAGACCGACTCGTCTGAAGAGGAGCGGGACGAGCGAACCAGCCAGGAGAGAACCTTCCACAACGACGCCAAAGGAGAAATGGACAACGCGCATGCGCGAAGTCTTGCTGATGATCCGGGAAGATTTGAATTGATGAGAGAACCGCGCAGACTCGTTGCAGACATCCCCACGCCGTTTTGCAACTTTCTACACCTACAAGACCACGGACTGCCTCAGGTTGTAAGTAACGGACAAAATAATGTGGGGAACTTACCCAGTGACTTCCCAAAGCTAAGGGTTGACGGTATTAACTTGCAAGAATGGTACCAGCAGCTCCAGGTCGTTTTTATGAAAGAGAATCTGTTATTCTTTATCACTAGTCCCCCAAGAAGACCTTGGACTTTGAAAATAGATTGTTTACACCATAGAGCTTTTTTCTTAATAATAGCTAGTGTATGTCCTGCAATGTATTATAGCATCAAACCAAACCTGACTGTTTCAGAAATTATTCAATGCATGTTTAATTTGTTTCACAGTGACAGTGTAGCTACTACCACAAGAATGTCTAAAGATTTCTTTTCATCTAGAGTGAAACCAGGGGTTTCTATAAGTGAGCATTTAATTTCTTTAAACAAAATAAGGGCTGAACTGCATATGAGGGGGGAAGTGATCTCAGACCAAACAATGAAAAGTGTTATTATTAACTCACTTGATTCATCATGGGACAATTTTATGTCACACTTAGACACTATTAACGTAGGATATTTATCCATAGAAAGCCTATCCAACAAATTGATAGCAGAAGACAATTCAAGAAAGAATCGTTCTAGCAATCACGTAGAACACAAACCTTTTAGGAAAGTAGCTTTCCAAGAAAAATATAATGAGGCATATAAATGTTATAATTGTGGATCCAAGGAACACAATAGAAGAGATTGCCCCAGATTCTCAAAAGAAAAACATAGATCAGAATACATGAACAGACACAGTTATAGACATTCTTCCATAGATAGACATAGACATAGAAGTCCACCAAATTATAGAGAAAATAGAGGGGGCAGAGAAAATTCAAAAGATAGAAAATCAGGTTCACTGAATGGACTAAATAAACAAGACAACACAAAAATACAACAAAATGAGAACAATAATTGGCTTATTGATTCTGGAGCAACAAATCACACCACTAATAACAAAAATATATTGTCTTCTTTTGCAGAAGATAGATTTGTGATAAAGGTAGCTAACCAAGATAAGGTTCAAGTATTAGGCAGAGGGAATGTAACTTTGCCTGGTCTAGGAAAAATAGAGGGGGTATTGTTAATACCTGAAATACCTCATAATATTTTAAGTGCCATAAAACTAAGTAGAGACTCTGACATTAATATAACTTTCTCAAAGGGAAAAGCAACTTTGGAGAAAAATAAAAGTAATATAGGTACTGTAATGATTAAAGGAGGTCTACCTTACCTAATAACAAAAGAAGAATGGTTACACAATATTGATTCAAATGTAGAAGACTGTGTAGAAATAGATGATGAAAACGTTAGCAACAGTGACAATGATGAATGTAAAATATCTAGTGATCATACTGATACACACAATATAGAAAAACCAAAAATAGGTAAGCCAATCCATGATGAGTGTGCTCATATCTTACATAGGAAGTTAGGACATGCCAGCTTTCCTGTAGTACAAAAAATGATTGAACATGCAGAAGGTGTCAAAATAAAAAATTGTGAAAACTATTTAGAATGCTCAGTATGTAAATCTACAAAACTGAAAACTAGTCCCAGACCAAGAAAATCTACTAGATCAACTAACAAAATTTTTGACTTAGTACACATGGACCTAGTAGGCCCACTAACCCCATCAATTAATTATAGGAAACGTTATTTCCTGACAATAGTGGATGATTATAGTCGTTATGGATTTGTTTATACACTGAAACACAAAGATGAAACTTTTCAAAAATTTAAGGAATTTTATAAACGCATAGAAACGCAACATAATATCAGAATAAAACAAATTATGACAGATAGGGGATGTGAATTCATGTCCAAAGAATTCTCCCAATGGTTAAAAGATAGGGGAATGCTACATTACACGTCCAGTCCATTTTCTGCGTTCCAAAATGGAATTGCAGAGAGAAAGAATTCCACGTTACAAACCATGATTAGATGCACATTAGAGGATGCCGGCTTAAGCAAACAATTTTGGTCCGAAGCCTTACATTATTCAAATTACACACAAAATAGAACCTGGTCCAGTGTTATAAATAAAACACCATACGAAGTAATGTATAATAGAAAACCAAAATTAGCACATATGCACATCTTTGGAGTCACCGCAGACGTACACATACCTAAACAGTTGAGAAGAAAGGGAGAAAACGTATCCAGGAGACTTAGATTCATGGGATACGAAACTGGTACTAAAGGATATAGATTCATTGATAGCAATAACAAATTTATAGTTTCCAGAACGGCCGTGTTCCATGAACAGGCCAATTGGTCCAAACTACATCTTAATGAGATATTCCCAAATAAACATAAAGAAACAAGATATCATGAGGAAAGAACTGTAGATAAACAAAATATCAACAAACAAACAAACAAAACAAAAACCTGGACAAATAGTCAACACAAAATAAAGACTGATACACTAACAAAAAAGGAAGCAAGATATATGCATGATAACAATAGCAAACCTGAAAGAATTATTAGGAACAACAGGAATAAGATGCCAAATAAATATAAAGACTACGTAATGCATATGGATGGTGAACCCATAACACCTAATACATACGAAGAAGTACTAAAACTTCCTCGTGAAGAAAAAGAAAAATGGGAACTAGCCATGGAAAAAGAAATGAAAAGTTTGCGAGGATTAAATGTATTTACACCTACAACTGCACCTAAGGACAAAACAATTATTGGTACCAGGTGGATATATAAAATTAAAAACTTGGAAGAAGGTAATACCCTGTACAAAGCTAGGTTAGTTGCCCAAGGTTATGCACAAAAGTATCCAGAAGACTACACTGACACATATTCCCCCACTGTAAGAACAGAGAGTGTCAAAACAGCTCTAGTGGTAGCATCAGCACTCAATCTTGATGTATTCCAATATGACATACAGACTGCGTACCTACACGCAAAGCTAGACAAGGAAATATATGTGAGGGCCCCCCACAGCCAATACACCAACAAAAATGAAATTTGGTTATTAAACAAAAGTCTATATGGATTAAAACAATCCGGTAAAAGATGGTATGATTGTCTAGTAGAAGTACTTAAAACCATGGATTTCAATGCTACATCCGCTGATAATTGTTTTTTTGTCAAAAGGAGTAATGATAATATTGAATTTGTATTGATTTATGTTGATGACATTTTGTATATTGGAAAGCATAAAGAAAGAAGGGAAACTTTTGTAAACAAATTAAATGAACATTTCTCACTGAAATCATTAGGGAAAGTGAACAAATATCTTGGTGTACAAATTAACAAAACTAGAAAAGGATTCAAACTTAATCAAAAAGATAAGATTATAGAACTTTTGAACAAATGTAACTTAACCAATGCTAAACCATGTGATACTCCTATGCAAACTGACTTTCTCAGAAATACTGATGAATCATCTCCTGAATTTAAGGACAATACCTTTTATAGGTCAATCATAGGTTCACTTCTTTATATATCAAATTGGACTAGACCAGATATAGCCTTACCACTCAATTTACTGTCCAGATATGTCAGCAAGCCAACTATGTATCACTGGGAAGCTGTCAAAAGAATTTTAAGATATCTGAAAAATACATTAGATTTTTGTCTAATATTAGAACCTAGTGATAACAATGAACCAAAACTTGTATGTTACGCTGATGCGGATTGGGCCGGAGATACATCCTGTAGAAAAAGTACATCAGGTTATATTTTCTTTTTAAATAACTGTCCAGTTTATTGGTATACCGGCAAACAAGAACTAGTAGCCACTTCAACAACAGAAGCAGAATATGTTTGCTTATCCAAAGCTGCGAATAACCTTGTATGGTTTAATGATTTGATTTCAGATGTTTGGAAAAAGCCCACTTTACCTTTTGTTATGAATGAAGACAACAAAGCAGCTATTGAAATATCTAGATCAGATGCCATTGGACAAAGGTCCAGACACATAGATATAAAGTTTAAACATGTAAGACAATTGTCTCAAGACGGATTTATAAAAGCAATACACTGTGATACCTCAGAACAAGTGGCTGACATATTGACAAAGCCTTTACCTTCTAAACAGCATAAATATTTAACTTCCAAGTTAAATGTATTGTATTGTCCCGAATCTGAATGTAATTGGTGTTGTATAACTAATCGGCATTTAGAGGGGGATTTGTTAGATATAAATGCCTTATTCTCCAATGTGTAAATAGTATGTATATAGAACATCAAGGGTTAACTTATTCCTTATTTCTTAATGTATTCATGACTCACCACTTCCACTTATAACTCCACCCATTGTATATATAAGGAGCTACCTTCCCCTATTTCCTTGCTTCTATCTGTGAATATTCAGTGAATATAGAATGCCTATTGTAAATAAAAGGATATATATTTAAACCTTTAACATTTAATGATATTATTGAGTCTGATCCTAAATTTCGCAACATACACTTTCTCAGCTCAGTCTAATCTCCTTGTTTGGCCCCGGTGCTGCTGCTACCGATGCCCTTAGAAACAAGACTACAAAATCCCCCTCTTTTATCAAGCCTTTGCTTCTCGGCTTGGCAAGCTCTGTGCTTCTTGTACAACAGCGAGTTAACATGACAGCATTTTAAAATGTCTTTTCATTTTCTGGACTTTGCCAAAGGTAGGCAAGGGAAACGGTTCATTTTCCTTACCTGCAGCTGGAGCAAGAAGAGATCAAGTGCATGAGGGAGACGTTTCTAATCAGAGCATCGCAGGAACAGGAGGCATCTCAAAAAGCAATCTATCTCCTCTCTCTGCTAAATTGACAGCAGGCTATATTGGTTTTCAAAAAAAAAAAAATAGGCAAAGAATCATTATAATGCAAAGGGATTTGAAGGGCAATGTCTTCTCTGTATGGTGGGAAGGTCTCCCGCTCTATTGAACTAAGTCTGGCATGTCTGGATTATAATCTGCCACAAAATAAGAGATTATTGATTTTTGCAGGCAGCCATTGTCAAACTAACAGCAGTTTGATCTATATGAATAAGTTTCGTGTGCTAATTTCATCACATCAGTCCACTGATAAAGACAATAAACTAATCTTAATATTTGCCCTCTAAAAGCAAGCATCAGTCCTGAGTAGTTCCATCATACTTTTCATATCAGTAAAGTAGCATTCTAGTCTGGTAGACAATTGGGAAGATTAATTTTATTTTAATCTCTGACCAAAAAAAATAAAATAAAATCATAATCATTTCTGTTTTCAGCATTTCTAGCAAACAGATTTTGTTGCATTCTTCTCCTAATTTACATAAGTATTAATATGAATTGCCTGAGAACCTTTTATTTTACATGCAAATGATCTTACGTTCAGTCTTTGACATGTACATTCCTCCGATGCAAGCTCTCGACTCTCAAATTCCTGGATCTAAGCTCTTCTTTACATAATTCCGCACTAGTGTATCTTCTTTTCAGATGCTTTTGGGGTTGGGTTGGGTTGGGGTTTGGTTCTTTATTTATTATCTGTGGTCTTTGTTTGGGAAAAAAATGAACTCAGACAGACTTTTATTTGAAACCATGCTGTGCTCAGCAGAAGCAAATTGTTGGAATATATTCCCAACAAAATCTCCGATGACATTTTTTTTTCTGTTACTTGTCATGGATAAGAGGGATAAAAACTATGTTTATCTCTTGGCTGTATAATCCCTGACCAATAATTCTTACTCCTTTATCACTGGTCACTGGCTAGATTAATGAGAATTGGTGTTCAACATTACCTGAAGAATCACAGATTCTACTTATGTGGTACAACACAACTGATACCTTATTTTGTACATACATCCTTATGAAACTTTATCCAGAGCATAGGAAAGAAGAAATATTCAGAAAAAAAAAAAAACCTTAAAGACCTGAAGTATAAAAAAGGAAAAGAAACATAGGAAAAGCTAATTCATACCAAAAACATTCATTATAGATTTTCATATCTCTCTCCCCTGCCACACGCACCAAGCCATGCCACTCCCACTAAGCCACACCCACAGAACCGGTAGTAAAAAAATTTGAAACCCACCACTGCCTCTCTGTCCTTGAAAATGATATGGAATCTTTGCTTCCATATCATCATCATCATCATCATCATCATCATCATCTTCTTCTTCTTCTTCTTAGCCATTGTCTATCCACCACAGGATGAAGGCCTCTTCCACATGTTTCCATCTAAGTAATGGTCCTAAGCTTTCTTTTGCTAATTGAGCCCATAATATTTGCTAATGTCATCGATCCATCTTGTTTTAGGTCTCTTTCCTGGATGATTTTTATCAAGTGGGATCCATTCTATGACTTCTTTGGTCCACCTGCCATCAGTTCTTCTTGCTATGTGACCAGTCCATTTCCATTTCAATTCTTTTACTCCCTTGATTATATTGTACACGTTCGTTTGTTCTCTAATCCATGTGCAGGTCTTTCTGTTTTAACTTGTAATGTGGAGCATGTATTTTTCCATGGCTCTTTGTGCCACTCGTAGCTTTTGTATAGATTGTGAGGTTAGTGTCCATGTTTCACCGGTATATGTTAGAAAGCATGTAGCACACACTGATCGAAAACTTCTCTTCAGGCATAGTGGAAGGCTCCATATACTTTGCTTCCATATACTATTTCATAATTGCCTTTTTCCTTAAAATGTCCAATCTTTTGTTTAGGAGGCTCTCATCAGCTCCATACAACTACACTTTCTCAGTCTTACCCTTCCTCTTGACCCATTTGCTCTTCCTCCTCCATATAGCTATTTTGCAATTTGCTGTTCATTCATTCTCTCTGTATCACCCGAAAACTCAGTGTATTTCCTACATACCAGTCCTTCAGTTTTCTATTCAACACATGTTCATTCAGCATCCATTCATTCTCAATCTTATCTTCTCTCTTTTTTTTTACTCTGCATATCAAATTTCCAACTTCCATTTATGTTTCTCTTGATATAGCTATTTCCATATGGAGAGTATGCAGATAAATTTCTTCCTCAGAACAATTTCTTTTTCAACAAACATTCATTTCTTGTCACATATTAGCAACCATCCTTATACTGAAGTTTGCATGTCTTAAAAATTATCCTTTTTTCATCTTTTTTCACATCTTTAATAAACATTCTTTAGACAAATTCCTCTACTTGTCTAAATTGATATTGTTCACTCATTTTCCTTGTGAAATAACAGCGTTCTTTGAGCCATTAATTTTCTGATCCATGTTTCCTGATGTGTCATACAGTTTAACTTTGCTGCAAATCACTCAGGTTTTCAGCCAACAACATATGTTTATCCATAAATATAAGAAGCAAGCACGAAAACATCAGACATCCATATTTTACTCACTGCAAACTGTTAAACCATTCTCTAAGCATTCCTTTAGTCGTGCACATGCTTTACTTCCATCATATACTCAGTACATTCACTGAGGGAGTTTCAGTGGTATATTTACACAAAACATTCATAATTCAAGCCTTTTTGCTTTATCATACACTTTTGGTAAATCAACAAAGATAAATTTTCTTTCTCACATACACTTCTCAGTAATCTGCTGAAGAGCAAAATTATTCCAGTCTGCATATTTCTGCCTGGCATAAAACCTCATTGTAGTTTGGAAATGTCGCTCATTTTCACCTCCTGTACACTTTCAAACAGAATTCTGCCAAATGTCTTCCCAGGCATACTTATCAAAGTCATCCCTCTGTAATTTTTGCATTTCTTCTTGCCTTTGAATAGGGAAACAAATCACACAGCGACCTCATAAGCACACCACACCCTTATTTTTACATTAACATATTAATTTGACTTTGAGGCAAAGATTAATATTTTTGGATGTCTATATTCTGTTCAAGTTCATACTTATTATATGGAAATTGAAAACTGGACAATAGAAATGGATTGTCCCCTGCTTTCTTATTGCTAAAAAAACCAGTTCTTCAACATTTGAAAGATAAAGTTATGGCCTCAATTACTCGGTGGATTGAAAACTTGATGTTATCTGTGATTTATGAACAAGCATCTTGCAGATGTAGATTATATATGGAAGATTGCTATGAAATATGGTAATCCTTATTGAAATTGTTGTGTTTCAATAAAGGGTGAACATATTTCATTGTGGTCCATCTAAACTGTTGCCTCTCCTTGCTTGGAGATCAACTAAAGCTCTTTAGTTTACTGAGTTACTCAGGAACATGAGTAACTGTTGTTAGAGGAAGACTCATCTTGAGTCTGACTGGACACTGGTACATGTTCAAGGTCCAACCTACACAGTGGCTAAATTAATTGTATTACTATCCTTATTGTGTCTACTGAATACAGTTGTTTTTAAGGCAACTCATTTCTTCTTTGGAGGATTTTTGCAGCATTGATGCCCAAAATCACACCCCTCTCTCAACTTCTTTTTAACATATATACAGAGCTGCTGAGACAAGTCATCTGCTGACATGGGGTTCAGTATCAACCTGCTCATGATACCCAGTCATACATGACATCCTTTGATTGAATAAGTGATACAATTGGAGTGTTAACACAGTGCCTGGAGATTCTGTGGGGAAGAACAACCTTCCAATAATCTCTTCGAAATAGAATGGCTTTGGGTTTGTGACTCAAATGATTCTAGGGAAATTAATTTTAGACTTTGAGCAGAGTTATATTGCCCCACTTAGAGGTGGTCTGCAGGTTGGGATTTCTCCTTGACTCTTAGTTCCTGCTTAAGGAACAGGTACCTACTTAGGATCATCCTTCTTAAGCTTTAGGAAAAGTTTCAAGTTCTACTAGCCCTGTCTTGGAGAAAAGGGGGAGGCGGGCGGCTTCTTGACCAGAAAAGCAAATATTTATATTAGTAAGTCTTTATTTTTGAGATTTTTATATTTATGCTTTTGATATATGACAGGGGTTCCCAACCTTTTCTATATCCTGCACCCATAGAATGCTTCTGATATATTCTCACACCCCTTACAAAAGTAAATAATTATATACACATAATTATGCATCTATACTATAATTTTGAAACTTCTAAACCAGTGGTTCCCAACCTTTTTTTGGCCATGCCCCATCTAAGCATCTCTAAAATCCTGATGCCCCCCCACCCCCCCACCCCCAGTGACATATAATTCTTACTTTACTCAAAAAGTGAACTCTACTCACACAGAGGAAACCTAAAAGGCCATTAACTTGGTTTAAACAAGGTTCAAATTGCCCCCATTAAAAATCTAATTGCCCCCCTGTGGGGTGTGGGCCCCATGTTGGGAACCACTGTTCTAAACCCAAGTTTTTCCACCCCCTGTAATATCATCTTGTACCCATGAGTACCCCCAGTTGGCAACTCCTGGTATAGGGGTCTGCAACCTTAAACACTCAAAAGAGCCATTTGGACCTGTTTTCCACAGAAAAGAAAACACCGGGAGCCACAAAACCCGGTGGGCGTGGCCAACTCAATGTCACTCACATCCACCAGTCACATGACCCCCCCCCCAGCCACGCCTACCCAGCCAGTCATTAGGGCAGAGAACCAGTTGTTAAAAAACACCGGGAACCACAAGATATGTCCTTTTGACATATCTCTCTGCCACCCCTCTCCCCTCCTTCTCCCTCTCTCTCTGTATCTCTCTATGTCTCTCTCTCTCTCCCTCTCTCTGTATCTTTCTGTCTCTGCCCTGGCCACTTCTCCCATCCCCCCCTGTCGCCCTTTCCTTCTCAGGCCAGGCAAGGAGTTACTGGTAGGGGAGGGTGTGAAGCGAGGCCAGCCAGTGGTGGGATCATCTGACAGGGAGCCACAGCAGAGGGCCCAAAGAGCCGCATGCAGCTCCGGAGCCACAGGTTGCTGACCCCTGCCCTGGTATATGAGATATCTTGGCATATTGTTATGCCTATAGTCTATTGGAATGAGCAGCATGAAAGGGGGGGGGAGAGAAGCCCTTTATATATGTGTGTGTGTGTTTGTTGTCATTATATATTTGTTTCCCCTTCTTTCTTTTCTCCTTTTGCCATTATTTTTCTTTGTTCTGTTTTATTAGATACATAAATAAAAATATAAAAATTAAATAATTTCTCCACTTGCACTACCTACACTTGCAACCTTGCCATTTTTCAATATGCTATAGAATTTATGACAAACTTTCTCATCTGTTTCTGAGACACTAACATTTATAACATTCATTTCTATTCTACCCTTCAACATATCACTATCAGTTCACTGCTAAACTCTTAACATATTCCAGCATTCCCTCACCTTCTCATCTTAAATCATTTCATCAGTTTAATTCTTCATTCCAATTGCTCTTCTGGTGGCCACTTATTTAGTCCTCTTCATCAACTTACAAAACAACATTGCATTTCCATCAAAAGATCTATGCATATTTCCATTTTAAAAAAACTCTTAGTTATTCCTCGCTCACTTTGACTGCCTTTTTTACAACTTTTTCCCTATATACAGTATAGACTAGATAACATCTTTCTCTCCTCCTCATTTTTTTTTTTTTTTTGCATATGAGTTTCCTTATCTGCAAGCTCTTTCACTTCATACTTTCCCAAGCACCCATAGAAAAGTCTAGTGTAACTTTACATCCTTCCTTGGGACTCTATAAATCAGTCTTTTCACCCTGCTCCAAGCACCTTGAACATGGTTTTTTTTCCCCATTATGGTGCAATTCAATTCATTATATTGGGAGATAAATCTATATTCTAAAACATTTACATGTAAGATTCCAACGCTATCTTCCTGCAGTCATTCTACCTTCTCACTTTTGTCCTTTTCAGTGATATCCTTTTTTCCCCCAAGATTGACTTTGATACAATCAAAAAAATGATTTGACTCCCATTCAGAACATTTGCAGTGGGGGAGGGGGGACAGAAAGGAGGCAACTTCTAATTGGACCCCAACTACTTTTTGTAGTTACCTGCATGAGTCAAGAGATGAATAAAAGGATGGGTTTTTATGGTTGTGCCTGCTATTTTGCAGCCCACTTTGGACGCCTCTCACCCTTCGCTGATTTTCTCTCTTTCCAAATAAATAACCCAAACCATCATGATTTTAGATTGATATTCATTCGTTTGACTTGGTAAATGTGAGAAGATTTATGTATAAACCACACATTTGAAACAGACATTTTTCTGAATAGTTACTCATAAATCACCATTCTCTGTTCATTCCTGAATCTCCAAATGGCCCAATCATTCTTTGTCTCATTCCCACGTACACATTTATGTTGTCTAGCAGATTCACATTCATTCAGTGTTGCACAATTTTTCCCCAGAACTCATCTCTTCTTCTATTACTATCATTCACTAGACCATAACATGCAATTATTGCCAACCTTTGGATTACTATTTTCATATCCAGCCACAACAATCTAATTGTATCAATTAATACTTTCTTTTGGTCCTTTTATTAATAATTAAATTTATAGCTACGCTTCTTTGCATATATTCATCAACTCTCTTTCACAAAGCCACCTTGCAGAATATATTACAACCTTAAGCTTTCTTTTAGCATAACATATTTTCTTCTCCCTTTGATTTCATTTGTTAATTCACACTCTTTAACTTTTACTCTTCTTAAATTATAAACCTCAGTCTTCTACATACCATAATCATCCTCAAAAGGGTCCATCATTCTGTTCATCCTGCCATCATTCTGTCATGTTATTAGTAGGTAGCAATAGCACTTAGACTTATATACTGCTTCACAATGCTTTACAGCCCTCTCTAAGCGGTTTACAGCATCAGCATATTGCCCCCCAACAATCTGGGTCCTCATTTTACCCACCTCGGAAGGATGGAAGGCTGAGTCAACCTTGAGCCTGGTGAGATTCGATCTGACAAACTGCTGGAAGCCGATGATCATCAGAAGTAGCCTGCAGTACTAAACTCTAACCACTGCACCACCGCTGCTCATTACTAATACTTTATAGCAAGAGAGGGGGTATAAACTAGCCTACCAGCCTTTTTTGGTGCTGGTGCTAACAGTAATACAATATCAATCATTTCTGGTAATCAAAATTCAATTTTACTCCAAGGCTGCTTACACTATTCTATGCAATAATTTTTTAAAAGTTTTTTATTAGTAGTTCAAAATTAAAAACATTGGACATAGATATGACATCACTGGTCCCAAGCATCTTCCAACACTTATATATTCAATATATTCCTTACACCTTATACGCTATTTAAACATAGTATAATAATAGTAATTTATACCTTATTCCTATACAATTATATATATCTATACCTACATATAGCTATCTATACAATTCACATACATATTTATCTATAATAACGTAAATAATTCTAGTCTAACACTACACATTTGTCTCGGCTATCCTCCTTTTATCTAACCATTCATAGAATTTTGCCCAGATTTTATAGTACAATGTTTCACTTTTATCCTTGAGTTCCAAGGTGAGTCTATACCATTTCTATGATAGACACCATTTGGAAGCTACCCAAAAGTGCTCCAATTTGAGATTCTTGGGATGGGGCATTGTATAAGTATGCATAAGTAAGTTTTTTTCCTGGCTGGAAAACATTATAGTTCAGTCAATGACCACTTAAATTCAGAAATGATCCCAATGATGAATGCAGCATTACAGATATAGGCATGGCTTATCCCTAAAAGAACAGTTCAGCAGTGTTTGTACACTGTGTAGGGTGCAGGTAGGGGAAGAAAAGAAGAAAAGAAAGAAAGCAACAGATCCTTTTTTGCACCTCCTAAAATGAACAGTAGTTGGGCCAAAGACTGGCAAAAGAAACCATTTCCACTTACCTTAATCTGCAAGCAATTGGTCTTTACTGTGACAGATAGTCTCTGTTCTGCTCAGTGATGATTAATCATTGGCTAAATAAATACATTAATTCCAGCCCAGCTGTTGTGGGGTAAGGCAAAGCAACACGTACCACAATCTGTAGGGCTGTGCAATCTGCAAGCCTCTTTGAGGACATTCTTATCATATTTAATTTTTATGTTGTTATTCCTTTTTTATTAAAATGCATGAATTCCTCCTCCTCCTCCTCCTCCTCCTCCTTTACCACTACCACCTCTTTCTGACTCACTTGTCCCTGAAGCCCTAGCACTGACAGACCAGGGCAATCATTGATTTATGGGAAGAAGATATATGGCCTGCTTGCTCACTGATGTTTGCAATATCGGAGTTGAAATTCCTCTGCAAGAAAAATAAAATAAAGGGAACTTTTCCTCATTGGGTCTTTCTATTGGCACAATACTGAGTTTCAATTGCTTGCTCTTCAAAAGAAAAGATGCAATAATGATAAATTCTGGCATTGTTTGAAAGCAAGAGGAAGGGAGGGAGGGAGGGAGAAAGAGAGAGTTTTACATTGCCTGGGAAATTGATATGCAAAGGCCCATCCTCCAACTTTAGCTTCAGGTTAGCAGCAAGCAGGAAAAAAAAAAACCCTATCTTTTCCCTTATCAAATCTTTTCTTTTGGATTGAAGATAGCAACAATAGATGGAGAATATTATCCATTCCTTCTTGGACACTATCTGTTCATAGTCCTGGCTTAGAATCATTGGGTCTGAAGGACCTTGGAGGTCTTCTAGTCCAACCACATGCTAGAGCAGGAGACCTTATACCATTCCAAACAAATGGTTCCCCAATCTCTTCTTGTAAACCTCCCACAAAGGAGCGCCCACAACTTCTGGAGGTAAGCCATTCCACTGATTAATTGGCTCTCTCTTTAATGAGGTTCCACCCATTACTTCTTGTCCTGCCCTCAGGATTCAAGGCTTCATCTTGGTCACTCTCCCCAAAGTGATCCAACGACCAATAAACTTTTTGATCTAGTGCAGTGTTTCTCAACCTTGACCATTTTAAGATGGGTGGACTTCAACTCCCAGAATTCCCCAGTCAGCAGGGCTGTCTGGGGAGTTCTGGGAGTTGAAGTCCACCCATCTTAAAGTTGCCAGGGTTGAGAAACACTGCTCTAATGGTTAAGGCACCTGGCTAAAAAACAGGAGACCGTAAGTTCAAGTCCTGGCTTAGCCATGAAAGCCAGTTGGGTGACCTTGGAACATTCACTCTCTCTCTTGGCCCAATTCACCTCAAAGGAATGTTGTGGGAGAAACAGGAGGAGGAAGGAATATTGAGTGTGTTCGTCACATTGAGTTAATTATAAAAATAATAAAAGTGGAACATACATAAACAAATAAATAGTTCAGATTGGCTCTGTTTAGGGCAGCATTAAATAGCCTTCCTTTCCCTTTTTTTACTTGGACCTGGACTGAACTGTCCTTTAACTAGAACAGCCTGCAATCACCTGATGCTGTCCTGTCCTTCTCAACTGGGTCTCCCAGAATTCTCACCAAATATAGTTGGGGATTCTAGAAATCAAAAGTTGACACATTTGCAAGATACCGTATTAGAGAAGACTGAAAGGGAGAAAGTCTTCAAATGTAAATCTCACGTCCACAAGGTAGGACATATTGCTTCCCTAGCTTGAAGAAGGCTTGGCAAGGTTGTGCACAGTTACATTATGACAGATATTATCAATAAATACCATGGAATCTCTGAAAGAAATATATGTGGCAACAGCCTTCCTTCTCTCATAATTATTAGGCCATCATCCAAGACAGCTTGGTGAAATTTTATAATATGGATATGAAAGTATCTGTTTCTGAGAAGAGTGTGATCAGTGAACTGGGTTTTAACTTTAACCCTAATTACATAATGTGTTTCTGTTGGTGAGACAAGAAATATCTTAATAAATTCAGCTTGTGACAAATAGGATAAAAAAATGGATATATTCCTTGCATCTGAACAGTGCAGATAAGTTTTCAAACAAACTGATAGGGCAGAATTCCCCAACCTTTCTGGTTTTGTGGACCCCCAAGGTGTGTGTGTGAGAGGGGATGGTTCCATGTGAGGGGTGGGCAAGCGTGCCCACAAATGGAGCACATGCACTGTGATCCATTTGCTCATGCTCCACCGCTGCTCATGCAAGTGGGTCAGTGGTGGGTTTCAATTTTTTTTTATCACCGGTTCTATGGGTGTGGCTTGGTGGGTGTAGCATGGTTTGGTGGGCGTGGCTTGGTGGGCCTGGCAGGGGAAGGATACTGTAAAATCTCCATTCCCTCCCCAATCCAGAGGAAGGTTACTGCAAAATCTCCATTTCCTCTTGATCAGCTGGGACTTGGGACACACAGAATAGATGAAGGTGGGGCAGTCAGAATTTTTACTACCGGTTCTCCAAACTACTCAAAATTTCTGCTACTGGCTCTCCAGAACGGTCAGAACCTGCTGAAACCCACCTCTGAAGTGGGTATGTGTGAAAGACTTTGGGAGCTGGGGAAATGCTGTCTAGGGAATGGTGAGGCAAGAGGCTGAAGGGGGGAAACAGCCAAGGAGGATGGAGTCTTCGGCCAAAACAACATAGCTAGCTGATGAGTCAAATACATTCCAATGGCTGGCTGGCCAGAGAAGGAGGAGAGAAGTCACTAAGTAACCAGCTCTCATCTTGGTTGGACAATGTGACAGATTATTTTGGAAAATTGAGAAACTATTATTTATACTGGGGTAGAAAGCGTGGGAACTTTCAGTACTGGCTTTCCACCAGTTCATACCAAGATGATGTATCTAAATAAATTAGTTTTTTGAGGAAACGAAATGCCTCGGAGTTCGATTTGTGATGAGTGCATTACTTGGAACCTGACAGAGACAGCATAGCCCACAACTGAATGGTGGGGTGGATAAGAGGCGCAGAAGGGACCGTCCTAGTTTCTCTGTCTCTAAAGGACACAGCAGGAGAATTGTACTTTCAGACTTACAAGATTCTGTTAATGTAGCTTTACAATAAAGTAGAATAAGCTTATCTGGTCATGTTTCCTGTCTGGTCTATCTAGAAAGGCTGACAGGTAGGAGTACATATATCTTTTTCCTTGAGTACAATTTAAAAAAAGAAAAAAAGTTTTTCTCCACTGATATTGGTGAAGAATGTTAAGAAGACCAAAAAAGAAAACACTTCTTCAGATATACTGAACAGAAATACTTAGCTCCTATCTGTTGAGGAAGACCAATCTGGAAATGATAACGTTGTCCCAGCTCCAATAGCAGAGGCAAGGTGAGGGCACCACATATATTAAACATGTATAAAAGCCAATCTAGGCCTGTCTACTATGTGTGGTGTCCTACCAATGTCTTAATAAGTCTTCCATTACTGCTACAGACATGGAATTACAAAACACAAATGGAGAGAGAGAGGGAGGGAGGGAGGGAGGGAGGGAGAGGGAGAAGGAGAGGGAGAAGGTAGGCTAGCTCAAACTTGAGGGGTCTTAATCTGGATAGGCCTTATCCATAGTGCCAGACTTGAAACAACGTAAACCATTCTAGCTCCAAATATGTATTTAGCTATGAAATGGCTGCTTAATGGCTAACAACTATTACTATTACAGTGAGTCTCATTTACCTCACTGGATGGGATTTTGGGCTGCTGTTATGACTTTCTTGAAGAAAGTGGAGGATGTTATTTAAAAATATAACATAAACAATTATCAGTGACTCTACCTTATCCCACCCAAAAGGCCAACTAGCAGCAATCCAGTGAAGATATCACTGTGCAGTTTCAGGAACATGTCAGCACTGATCACCTCACCTGTCACCCTTCAAAAGCCGTTTGAGAAAAGCATTGGAATTGCTCTTCAGCGTGATTAATCATTGTCACTGCTTTTTGAAGCAGCCTCCAGTGGGGAATGGGTGCCATCTCCCATTGAAACAATGGAAATGCATGCCTAGCTCTAGCCCTAAATTTTAGAAGATGAACAGGGTCAGTCTATGACAGAAAAACAAAGAAGCATTTGCTGATTCTTGAGATATTAACAATGTTATCACAACGTTTGCATCTAAAGTGTGAATCATTACATAGTTTATGTGTTATACTGAACTGAGTGTCTGTGGATGTGCATGTGTGGATGTGCACACATATTTGTAGCAATTACAAGTGAGAGTTAACATGGTATGGTGGTCAAGTGGCAGACTGGGTGAAGGTTACTGGGTGTCTGTGGTCAGCTCACTCTCAGCCCTAGACTGGGAAGTAAAAAATAATAATCTGTCTACTTCATCCCAGATGTAAGAGATCTTCTGTGAAGATCTGGTGGATTGATTTATAATGTTGATAACAATGATTATGGAGATGGATTTATGGAATCGTTATAAATAAAGAGGTCAAAGAAAGATGGATAAACCTAGTTATCCAATCCATGCATAATATTCAAGTAATGGAAATTAACAAAATGAGCTTGAACTTTTAATGCAAGAATGGAAATATAATTTAATAGGTCTAGCTGAATCCTGTTGAAACAACTCCCATGATTAGAATACAGCAGTTGGAGGATACAGTTTATACAAAACAGAACAATGAAGGAATTGCACATATGGTACCAGCTCAGAAATCTAAGCAAATAAACATAACAATGCAGTAAAAAAAAACATCTGGATTAAAATCAGTGGAAAAATGAACACAAAGCATTTAGTTGTTGGGTTCTACTGCCACCTTTTTAACCAAAGAGAAGATATGTATGGTGCTTTTCAAATGCAAATTGTTTAAATTTTAAAGAGGGATGAAAGAGTTATGATGAAGGACATCAATTACCCCGACAATTTTTGGCTGACAAATTCTCCCAGCTTTATCCTTCAGAGATTGGTGGAAAACATAAGAGGATTAGCCATATATTACCTGATGCTTGCCAACATGGGTGCTTAAATCAATGACATAGGAGGACCAGAAACATTGAGGTAACATGAAGACTAGACTTCTAGAAAGTGAACTTTAATAAATGCTAAGCAATGATAACTAAGATTCCTTGGCAAAGTAAATGATTGAAAATAGGAATTCATAAAAGTGGAATTTCCTAAGAAAAGAGATTCTAAAAGCTTAAATTCCAAACAATTTCAACAAGGAAAAAGGTTAAATATAGCAAAAGCTATGATAGAAGATAGAAAATGGAACAGATCACAATAAAAAAGTACAGTTTCAAATTGTACTGATTCTGACAAAGTAAACTACAATCAGAATTGTAGACATATATATTTGGTCTCTACAATTGCATTGATATCAGTAAAGGACCTTAAAGAAGAAGAAGGAGGAGGAGGAGGAGGAGGAGGAGGAGGAGGAGGAGGAGGAGGAGGAGGAGGAGGAGGAGGAGGAGGAGGAGGAGGAGGAGGAAAAGCGAATAGTTGAAAATTAACAGAACAACTTAGTTCCTATTTTGGTTCAGTCTTCTTGGACAAGAGGATATGTTTTCCACCAGATAATTGTGAAGAGAAGGCTGAAGGATCAGAACTGAAGTTTGCAGCAGAAATGAACATGTTCAGGGTATATATATTTCCTCTGAATGAGTTAAATGATTTTATTTTTGTTTTTTAAATTTTGTATGTATGTATTTTATCGTTGGCTGTTCACCACCCTGAATCCTTCGGGAGTAGGGCGGTATACAAATCAAATAAAAGTAAAGTAAAGTAAAGTAAGACAAGATGAATTACATTTTAGGGTTGAAATTTCATATACTGTCCTTGAGACACTCTGGAGAATTGGTAATGTGGCAGATTGTCTGGTGGAGGGCAAATGTTTCTTTCCTACTTTCAGAATAAAAAGAGAGAGAAAAAGGAGGATTGCCCGAAATCAGAATGGGTAGAACAAGTCTTATCAGACTTGTTCGTATTCGATTCAGTAATTTTCTTAGTAGTTCATAGAAGTTAATCTACTTCTGGAATGGAAATATGGGACAGCCCTGCAACAGGAGAATTGTCAAGTGGCAAGTGTGATGATCTGTAATCCTAGCTGAATACCTTATAAGCTGCTGCCAGAGCATCTCAGTCTGGACAGGATTCTTTTTAATTAAATTAGAATCAAGGCAATATGGACACAGGACAGGAGCAGCTTAAGGGTGCAATGGGATTACGTCCTAGAATTAGTATGTTTGTTGATTGGTTATGACACAACAACAAGAATTCTACTTCCCTTATCTTTGAACCATCCAGATGTGCTAGACTACAGTCCCCCAAATTACCAGCCAGGTTGGGGGGGGGGGCGGTGCCTTAATATACTATATGATAACAAGGGGTTTCTCTTTCTTTTCTTGTTTTCCAAATATTGTGCATAGTTTTTCCTTGTTCAATCAGCTTCCTGCTCCAACAAATGAACAATGCCCTTTCACTTGCATCAAGCACAATTAATATTCATCGGTCACTAAGTGTAGCACAAGCTCAGGCACAATCACAGCACATTAATGCTCTAGGATCTCCAAACCCCCGCTGGGCGAGATCATCCGTGGTTTCGGGGTGGAGTACCATCAGTATGCTGACGACACCCAACTGTACATCTCCACCCCAGACCACCCCAATGATGCCCTTGAAGTGATGTCCCGGTGCCTGGAGGCCATACGGATCTGGATGGGGAGAAACAGGCTCAGGCTCAACCCATCCAAGACCGAGTGGCTGTGGTTTCCGACGTCCCAATATAGTCAGCTGGTGCCATCGCTGACTATTGGGGGTGAATCATTGGCCCCCACGGAAAGGGCTCGCAACTTGGGTGTCCTCCTGGATTCACTGCTGTCTTTAGAAGACCACTTGATGGCCGGGACCAGGAGGATTTTTCATCAGGTTCGCCTGATTCGCCAGTTGCGTCCCTTTCTAGATCGGGACTCCTTACGCACGGTCACTCATGCCCTCGTCACCTCCCGTCTGGACTATTGTAACGCTCTCTACATGGGGCTCCCCTTGAGGAGCACTTGGAGGCTCCAACTGGCGCAGAGTGCGGCCGCGCAGGTGGTGACGGGAGCGACGTGGTGCTCCCATGTAACACCTCTCCTGCATGAGCTGCACTGGCTCCTGGTGGTCTTCCGAGTGCGCTTCAAGGTTTTGGTTATCACCTTTAGAGCGCTCCATGGCTTAGGACCTGGTTATTTATGGGACCGCCTGCTACCACCAATAGCCTCCCACCGACCAGTACGCTCCCATAGAGAGGGGCTCCTCCGGGTGCCGTCGGCCAAACAATATCGACTGGCGACCCCCAGGGGGAGAGCCTTCTCTGTGGGGGCGCCTACTATCTGGAATGAGCTTCCCCCGGAGATACGGAGGATCCCGGATCTGCGTACCTTCCGTCGCGCGCTCAAGACTTTCCTATTTCATCAAGCCGGCCTGACCTAAGTTTTTCCCCCTTTTAAATGGAAATTTTAAATTTGGTTTTAAATTATTGGGGTTTTAAATTTGTTCAGCCAAATTATTTAATTCGTTTTAGTCTATTTTAAATTTTGTATTTATATGTTTTATTCTATGGCTGTTCACCACCCTGAGTCCTTCGGGAGTAGGGCGGTATACAAATTCAATAAAATAAATAAATAAATAAATAAACAGTACATCCTGTATATGAGATCTACCAGTGGATAGGGATGATCCAGGTGACAAACCTTCCTGAATGGCTGGGATAGAGTGAACCTGGACGATACAGATAGATAAGAAGTTCTGGAAGTTTCTAGGCCTGGCATGTAGGACAGGGCATGAGAGTAAGTAAAGGTAAAAGTTCCCCTCACACATATGTGCTAGTTGTTCCCAACTCCATTTCAAAGCCGAAGAGCCAGCGCTGTCCGAAGACGTCTCTGTGGTCATATGGCCAGCATGACTAAACACCAAAGGCACACGGAACACTGTTACCTTCTCACCAAAGGTGGTCCCTATTTTTCTACTTGCATTTTTTTACGTGCTTTCGAACTGCTAGGTTGGCAGAAGCTGGGGCAAGTAATGGGAGCTCACTGTGTTATGCGGCACTAGGGATTCAAACTGCTGAACTGCCGACCTTTCGATCGACAAGCTCAGCGTCTTAGCCATTGAGCTACCACTGAGAGTAGGTATAAGCAGCTAAAAAGAATGGCCACTGAACATTTCTTATGGAATTGGTTTACAGCTCCAATTAGCAAGATGCTAGTGTTGGGTGCATTTATTTTAAGCTACTGAAGTTTTCTGTCCACTCTGAGCTTTGTGGGGACCAAAGGAACACCCTTAAATATATTTTCTAAGGTTCTCATCAAATATGCAGAGGACCATTCTGAATTATAGAACAAGAAAAGGTCTCTTCTTCAAACTTCTTGTTGTTCAAAGGGCTAAAAAAAAAGCAAACAAAAGCCAATTTTCTGGAAGGTATCTATTAGCATCCTTCCATGCATAATACATGTCTAAATCAATCTTTCCCAAGCAGCTATCCTCCAGATTTGTTTGACCTGTGTTGAATTGACATTATACCTTCACCTCATCTAGATTGAAATCTTACCCTTGAATGTCTCTGTAATCATCTTTTTTTTTTTGTTTGTTTTTTTTTTGTAGTTACGGTTCTGGGAAAGATGAGTTCATGCATATTGACTCCTGGTGAAGCCCTCCTTTTCACCCCATGCAGAATGCTCCAGAAATCTACCCACTCCATCTTCTGCTCAAGCAAGAAGTCACCAAGGAGTTAAAGGGGGCAGAAATTCAGTCTATCAAAGAGAGCTCAAACCCCCGCCTATAGTGGCGCAGTGGTTAGAGTGCAGTGCTGCAGGCTACTTCTGCTGACTGCCGGCTGCCTGCAATTTGGCAGTTCAATTCTCACCAGGCTGAAGGTTGACTCAGCCTTCCATCCTTCTGAGGTGGGTAAAATGAGGACCCAAAATGCTGGGGGCAATAGGCTGACTCTGTAAACCGCTTAGAGAGGGCTGCAATCCACTGTAAAGCGGTAGATAAGTCTAAGTGCTATTGCTATTTTAACCCAACTTTATTCCTTGACTCCGGTTGCAAAAAATCAGATCCAGCAACCCAACCCGTTGACAACAGATTTTGCAAATGTGTGCCATTACATAGGCTCTCAATGGTATAAGGATGTGGGGTATTTGCAGCTGTCATCATTCTGACAGCAAATGACCATTTCATAGGGAGCTCTAGTTTGAAGGAGATTTAAAAGGGCAACATAAAAGACTAGCCAAACGTGTTGTCATTTCAGGCATTTATTCACCATGGCACCTTTGACATCGTGCCAGAGGAACAATTCACAAGAAATGGAACACTGTCATTACTCATCACTCAATGCCTGTCATTCATTTACTGTTAGCAAAAGAACCTTGCATGGTCATTAAAAAGAAAAAAAAGGAAAGAAAGAAAGTGGAAGAAAATGTGCAGACCGTAGCATCACCCATCCTATAGAACTTCAGGTTGCTTTATGAGAGCTTTGATTCTGAAAGAGAATTATTGCTTCTGGTCAATGATAATGTAAAAACGATTTCCACGATGACATTTCAAATTCTATTTTGATACCACTTTTTCAGTAATTAAATGTAATTTATCTCTTGCTGCATTAGTCCACATCTCACCTCTCCTGGCTCCGAAGCTGCGAAAAGTAGCTTTCAATGCTTGGGGATCATAAGTAAAACAGTCCTGTATCCTGAGGCTTGGATGGGAACCACAGGATGCTTTCTCATCCCACATGATTTCATTCTTAGGGACAATGTAGCAATAACCCAACTCTCAGGCAAAGCCATACGCCTCTTAGTTTTATAAAAATAGCCATCACTTAGGGCCAGCCACATGTTTACAATCTATTATGAAGAACAGAAAACAAGTTCAGTGGAGTTTAATGCTATCATATTTTAAGCAATAACCTGCACTTTATTGTTACATTGGTGAGATGTCAAAAAAAATAAGTATCTCGGTTTCTTATCATGCAACCTCAGTGCAAGAATTGCATGGAACAATTGTTTATCCAGGCTCACTGTCTTTAGATCATTTTCATTGTCTGGACCTCCTAAATTTCATTTCCCTCTTTCCTCTCCTTTTTTTCCATCCCTCCCCATTTCCTGTTGAACTCTGAGCAAGGGTGTAAATATAATAATCCTCATTCATATTCTATAGATTGAGTTATTGAACTACAGTCCATAAAAGCAATGCCATTGTGAGTTTGTTAGTCCTTGAAGAACAACAAGCTCCTTTGTGAGGGCTTTTCCTGCAACTTATTGACATGACTGCTCCTCTAGAAACAGGGGAAAAAAAATACTGTTTTGCAAACAAGTTTCATTTCCTTATACTTTATATGGAGTTCAAGTATATTGTCTTCTGATGCTAATCTACAGGGACATAAAGAAGGTGCAGTCGATGTGCATGGAGTAAGAATGACATTGATAGCTGAAGCTTTCCTTTAAGTTCTCACCCAAATAATCCTTGCTGACAAAGAAGGAAGTGGCTGTTGTACTTAAAGGTATATTGTGTGTTTGGCAGTTGCATCGGATTCATAAACAAACTCAAGGAAATATTTGGCTTCCTATAGAATTCCTATATGTGACTATGTTTTCTTTGGTTGCTGCCAAATTCCATTTATATATTAGCACTTTTTCCTCCAAAAAAACCCAACCTTTTTCCTTCCTTTAAAAAAAAACAACAATCTGCTTCTATTCAAATAATGCTGGGAACCGAACCCACGTAATTTATTTAATTTATTTAAAGAATGATATAAAGTACTTTGAAATCATTGTTTCAATATTACATTGTTTTAATATTATTTAAGTCAATAGCCAGATCCATTTCTTCCTATGGGAGAATGGAATGTGTTCTGAATGCCCTTACAAGTGTGTCAAGGAATACTGTATATTCCTTATATTCCTTATATGTCAATGCTGAATGGTTGCAGTAATGTATATGCTCAAGATAGAAAAACAGTTGTCATACCTAGATAGAAACAAGATCTCCTAGGGTAAAAGAGAGCTAAGATGAGAGCTCAGCCATTGAGCAGAGAGATCCTATTGCCATCAGATCTAACCAACAGGACCATGGACAGTGTTCAAGTAATCCAACCAATACTTTTGGTTGATTTACTATAAATTAGTAAATAACTTTTATTCCTGCATTTAATTTTCCTCTGAGCTATCCTTTTATTACTCCCCATTACTTTTTCTTCAGGAAAATAATAAGAGCAATGTCAAGATAATGTTCATATTCATAAACATACAGTCACTCATGCCCTAGACACCTCTGATTACTGTGGTATGCTGTACATGGGGCTGCCTTTGCAGACCATCTGAAAGCTGCAACTGGTCCAGAATGTGTAAGCATGTGCAGTTTTGGGTGTCCCACGATTCATTCAAGTAACACCACTTTTGAATGACTTGCATTGGCTTCTAGTTACTTTCCAGATGTAATTCAAGGTATTGGCTAAACCAGTGGAGAAATCTAAAATTTGTTACTACCATGGGCGTGGCTTGGTGGGGGGGTAATGTGACTGGGCAATTTTTTTTTTTCTTACTTTAAAATCATTTTTTCTACAACTACTTTGGCGAAAAGGTTGTAAAAAAATGCTTTCAAAAGGCTCTGACGATCCCAACTGAGTTGCCTGATTGGCAGAGGCTTTTTTTCTTTTAAATGCCTCTGCCGATCAGGCAACTCAGCTTGGATCGTCAGAGGCATTTAAAAGAAAATAAAGGTTTTTTTCTTTTAAATGCCTCTGATGATCCAAGCTGAGTTGCCTGATCGGCAGAGGCTTTTTTAACAGGCAACTCAGCTTGGATCGTCAGAGGCATTTAAAAGAAAAAAAGGCTTTTTTTCTTTTAAAAGCCTTTGACAGTCCCAGCTAAGCCGCGCGATCATCAGAGGCTTTTTTTTTTAATTTTTAAAAGCATTTTTTCGGCTGAAGAGGTTGTAGGAAAAATGCTTTTAAAAGTTAAAAAAAAGCCTCTGATGATTGTGTGGCTCAGCTGGGCGGGGGGGGGGGGGTGGGCAGGGATTTTTGCTACCAGTTCTCTGAACCACCCGCCTCCACTGCTACCAGATCGGGCGATCCGGTCCAAACCGGGAGCATTTCACCCCTGGGCTAAACCCTATATAGCATAGGGCTGGGTTATTGGCTTCTCCATGAAGGTATCTTCCCATCCTACTAGGTTAAATAGGGTGGGTCCACTCCATATTTGCTCCCTTAAATATTGACACCTGATGGGACCTTGGAGATGCATCTTCTTGGTGACAACTGCACCCTTTAGAATAGCCTTCTAATTGAAACCTAAGAGATCCCAACCCTTTTAGTTTTCAGAGGGCCATGAATACCTATCTCTTCCCTCAAGAGTTGAACTAAAATGGGGTTGGGAGGCTTTTTTGTCTGGCAGCTAAGGGTAAGGGTACTTATGTTTTATATATATATATATATATATATATATATATATATATATATATATATATATATCTTACATAGCAGAGAACCAGATTTTTAGGACAAATATTCTGAATAAATGTGATCTATGAGGAAAAATATTCTGTTAGGGGAAATGAAGGAATCAATGGGAATGAGATGAAAGAGTGCAGAAAAATGACTGGGTCACAGGAGCCCCAAGAATGAATTAGCTATTTGGTGAACATGTGCTTAGAAAAAGGTCTTGTTGTTCAGATAGAATAGATGGTTTAACCATTAAGGAGTATATTCATACCTACACAGGACAAATGAAATATAAACCTAAAAGCATGAGTGATTTTATTGTTAATGATGAAAGACTGAGAGAATTAGTAAGGGTACAAGAGAGATGACAAGTTCTAAACATAGAACAGGCACACAAGGAAAAAATAAAAGTGAAAGGAGAAAGTTGAATAACTGCAGCAATAGGAGGTCCGTGAGAGTGTGGAAAAGTATAAGAAGATAGATTAATTTTCCATCAGAAAAAAAACTAGAAGGAAACCTAAGGAAAGAGGGTGTGGAAGCTGCTTGGAGCGGAGTGAAAAGAATGATGTTATACAATGCCACAGAAATATGTGGAGTCATGCTAATGGGAAGTGTGAAAAAGCATGCTTGGCAGAATGGTGAAATGAAAGGCTGTGGAGGTGAAAAAGAAATTCATATCTGAATGATTGCTGCAAAAAAAAAAAGGAGATGAGAGAACGATGCAGAATGCACATAAAAAGAAAAAGCTTGTTGTAAACAATGTGAAAAAAATAAAGGACAGAGAAAGAGTGTGACTAAAAGATGAAATAAGCTACTTTGGAAGTAAACAATTATTATGAAAATGGGTAAAGGGGACTAAACAGGGAGTCCAGACCAGTGGTGGGTTGCTACCAGTTTGCACTGGATCGGGCAAACCGGTAGCAGCAGCGGCAGGAGATTCTGCCCACTCGCCCGGACACTTCTGTGCAGAAGTGCCGTGCATGTGCATGAGCGCGCTCACACACACAAGCGAACCGGTAGTGACAGGATTTGGAACCCAGCCCTGGTCCAGACAGAGTAAATGAAATTAAGAATTGAAATATTGGTGATGAAATTATTTGTGATGAAGCCAAAATGAGGAAATTTTGGAAGAGACACTTTAAGAAATTCTATAGGAAGGATAGTAATTGTTGTGGTCCGCCCACAGCCTGCGGAGATGGCAGTGGAGTCAGACAGTGATGAAGCTGAGGAAGAACATGGGCCAGTTCTGGAGGCTGGGGATGGCCCAAATGAGGGCTCTGCGTCGGAGGCAGAGATGGGGCCAGGGCCATAGGGGAGTGATGTTCAGACTTCGGAGCCTCCAGAGGCTGACAGTAGAGAGGCAGAGGAACAGAAGGAGCCTGTTCCTAATGCACGTTTGAGAAGAGCTGCCAGAAGGCAGGAGCAGCTAAAGCAGAGAGGACGACTCGGGAGTAGGGCCAAGAGATGATTGGCCCCTCCCATAAGGCTTAAAAGACCAGCAACGACTCTTGGCCTCTTTGATGGAAAACAGCGTTGAGAGATTTGCTTCTTGTTTCACTGCATTCATTTCTTGTCGGCATCTTCTGCTTCTGAACTTTTGCCAAGAAACACCTTTGGCAGTTTGTCTAATTATCCCAAGGTCAGTGATAAACTGAGGAATGGTGTTTTGAAGAATTTGTTTTAATTTAGTTTGGACTACGCTGAGAATAAATTAATTCTCAGCTGTACTAATAAAGTCTGTTAGTTTTCGAACTGTTTGTATTTAATACTAACTACTTGGGCCTGGGTCACAACAGTAATCTGCTGAAGAATAGATTTGAACTGAGTACTATAAATATTAGTATCTAAGAAAAAATAATGGAAAGAAAATCACAAATGCTGTGACAAAGTTGAAAAATAATAAGACTCCTGGTATAGATGATGGTGAGAAAAGAAACAGTGAAATGGGGATGTGGTTTGCTTAATGGACTGGCTGGGAAACATCTTAATTGTATCCGTAAATACTCTATAAGAGAATGCAGTTATTGATCCCCTTCCAAAGGGAATGGTGGCAAGAGTTAATGCAAGAACTACAGAGGTATTTGTTTAAGTATGTCTGGGAATGGCAGAAGTCTGAAAGCACTTAAGAGATCAGAATTGGTAACATTTAGAAATGCAGGGATACATAGACTAGAGTTTTTACAGATCACCGAGAAATGCCTGAATGTGGGGAAAATTTATTGTTAATTTGTTGTAGCATATGGTAAACTGAATCTTACAATGTTTTGCAAGGATATTGACTCAGAAGCCAAATGGTGATTGCTGATGGTAAGACAAGTTGTACTTGTTGGAAGTAATGCATGTGTGACAGTAAATGAATGCTTAACAAATAGTTCTGTGTTGTTCTGTGTTTTGGAAAGGAAAGAAGGTAAGGATGTAGGAATATCTCTTTGGCTGTTTAATACAATATGTTTATAAACAAATGTATAAAGAATGTTTGTTGTGATGTTAGAGGTGCATTGGTTTGGGAATATTAATGCATATGTAGATTTGTATGCATATAGTGCAGTAAATATTAGATTGTGTGATGCATTGAACAGCATGGATCTGAGCATTAATTATAAAAAAACTAATGTTCTGGAGTTTGACATGAAAAGTAGAATGAGCAATTATAAGTCATAAATAAAGCAATTACAAGTTATAAATAAAAATGTTAAGCAAGTATATGAAATTAATAACTGAGTACAGTGTTCTATAGTGATAGGAAAATGGATAAAAATGTGAAATCCTACAAATGGTGGAAGAAATACATAGCATATACACAATCTCTTGCAAGGGGGAATGAATGTTTGTCAAAGAAGCAAAAATTATTGTGTATATGAGTGCACTGATTCCTGTTTTGTTGAATGGAAGTTACAGTTATAGATATCAGGTGGACATAAAAGTAAGCTGAATGACCTAATCAGATGCTTGAGAAGTGTGTGTGGTAGAATTCATGATTGAGTTGCATCCAGAAAGTCTCTGGAGTTTCTCTGATATCTACTCAGAGGGCACTATTCTACAATATGCCGCATTGTCTGCTTTGGAGCACAACAGCTCCATTCCGAAGAGGTTTCTCCATTTACAGGGAGGCCAGCGTACCTGCCATATTGAGTCCTAATCCTGTTGAGGATAGACCAGGTATTATGAGGTAATACAAGATTAGTGAATGGAGTTGGTGTAAATTAGTTTACAGAATATAGATTACAGAATAACAGAGTTAGAAGGATCTTAGAGATTTTCTAGTCAAACCCTCTGCTCAAACAAGAGACACTACTATTCCTGTGACAAATGGCTGTCCAACCTCTTCTTAAAAACCTCCATGATGGACCCCCTACAAATTTTGGTGGATTGGTGGCTTCGGAGAATAGGTTGATATCCTACTTTGTCTTATCTATGCCTTTAATTTCTCTGGCTTTCTATTTTCTTATTACTTTTCTGTACCTTGCATTGCTCTGCTTACTCTGAAAAGAAATAAGATAATGAATATTTGTATATGGATATGTAAATCATCTGTCTGGCTTGTAATCACTGTCACCTGACATTTTTTTTTAGGTTCCACCATATCTGAGATGGATGCATAAACCCTAGATTTCTGGAAATTTCCTCTCCCAGCTTACTCCTGCCAGCATGTTGTCATCGGCAAAAGGGAAAACCTAGGGCATTTTCTTTGCCCACACAGTGCCATCACAGGGAATTCTGACTCTGGAATTGCTTTCTACCCGTGTCTCTTTTTTATTCAAACCTGAGGCCATGACAAAAATACACTGGTGATAAGATACAAACCAGCACATGGAACCAATAGCCATGATTAGCCTCCCTATAATCCCTCTGCATCTTCTGTTGTCATGTGCCTTCCCTGCTGAAATACATAGACATATGTAGTCGAATGAGTTTTGACACTGGCAGTAACCAGAGGCTCAGAATGTGCAATTGATTCAATTACCGGTTATCTCAGAAGACAGTATTGCTGTTTTCTCTGCCATGGTCCTGCTCTCTTCACTGCTGAACTAAAGAATATGTTGAACTGTGTAGCTCAGATTGGAAGGAATGTGACATTTTTTTCCTAGATCTTCACTGTCCAATTTGCCTACAGAACCTCTTGATCTTTTATCGCTATGCCACTGTTTTTGCAGTTTTTACTTGTGGTCTTCAAGTTCATTTTATTTATTTTACATTTATTTTATTTTTTATTTTTTACAGAGGTGGTGGCATTTTTATTTCCCAAAAGGTCCATCAGGAGTGATGGAGGAATCAGAGCAGCAAAGATTTGCTCACCCTATCCCATACTATATGGATGACAGACTTGCCCAAAAAACATAATTTTAGATTATCTCTGCATTAAGGAAATCCACTCACTTCTATAACTTTATAAATAGCTTTGCAATTTCCAGCACAGTAAGGTAGGGGGAAAATACCCACAGAAATTATTCCCATGGATTTTTGAAAAAAATATTTTAAAATGTGTGGAATCGTAAGAAATCAGAGCGAAATTAGATATAATACCATCCAGAAAAGACAGTTTTAAAAAGTAACTTTTTAAAAGGCTATATTGTCTCCCTCTCTTTTCTCCCACCCATACATGCACCCATACATATATATTATTATAATGATAACACCAGCTAAAAGTACAAATAGCCCAAACGTGATAAACGAGATAAATTTAATATAAAGATCAAGATCAACAATTCTTGAGCCAATGTTTACCCTAATTATTGAATACAGTCACAGTGCTTCTCCTTTCAAAGCATTTCAACAAATATAATAGAGGGAGGCATACTGTGTAGTTCTTAAGAGAACTTGCTAGTAGAAAAAGTAAAACTGTTTTAAATTAGAAGTAATCAGAAGCTTTGAAGTCTCTTTTAGTGCACGACAACCATCAGTGACAGCCTTTGCAAATGAAACTCTCTAAAGCTAGTAACAGAATTCTGGAACAATTTTTAAAGTGTATATTTGGTTATTTTCTATACAGTTTGATTTGGAGCAACCAATCAGCTTTGTATCCAGCGGAACAAGTAAGTGAGGTGATACTTACTTAAATGGCTTTTTGTAGCAAACTTTGCTCTTGTTTCTGAAAAAATTCCCATTTCAGCTACTTTTACTGGTGTAGATTGTACACTTTATTTAATTTGTCAGTTATAAACTGAATGGAAAAGAATTAAAATGACTTTTTATACAGTACAAAACAATGCTATAGATTTTATTGGAGTAATTGACCAAGTAGAAAAAGGAAATCAAATTCTGAGACAGCTGATAATAATTGTAATAAAACTTTGTAATTATAAAATTGATGTGTTCAAAACAAGGAGTTGTTGAAGTTGTTGAAAAGTATTTTCACAGTAGTAAATCAAACTTAGCCACAAACCAGATAAATAAATGACATCGGTTGGACAAGACCAATTATAAATGAAAAGAATCTAGATGGCTTGGAAATTTAACAAGGTGAAAGATATTAGCTACAGTCAGACATTATGTAAGAGCAGTATAGCAAAGCATGGCTTAAGGTTTCAGTAGCTCTTTTGCTGTAGGGGCAAAATCTCTAAATGGAATAACCTGTAATTTCTCCTCAAAATAATAATATTTTTTTAAAAAAAACAGCTATGGGAAGAGCACTGAATCTTGCCAGGGTTCTCTTGAATTTTGGAATCATTATTTGGCTTAAACATCTGGCCAGCTTGAAAAAAAAAGGGGAAGGGAAAGTAAATCTAATATTCTGAAATTTTGGCATGTTGTTTAAGGCTTGTTACAGTATGCTATATTCCAGGATCAGCTGAATCTGGTGAGAAACCATAACATTTCAGGTTTTTTTTATGCAATGTTTATCCAAGGATGAAACAAAGTCACCATCAATTTACCAAATATTAGTGAGTGCATGTCCAAGCATGAGATTCATTTTTGGTGATAGTGGTTTCATGACACAAAACCATGACATGAATGTATCATGGAACTTGAAATATGTTCCTTAATAATTTCATTTGTATTCTCTCTAAGTGGAAGAACTATATGGTCTCAACTGGAGTCCACATAGATATTGTGCCTGGAACCTGGCCCAATAATACTACTTCTACCAGTATGAACTTTTGGAGTGACAGAAAGACTGCGGAACTATTAAGTTCTGTGCATTTTGAATATCATATTCCATATCCCTACATTTACAAACAGCATGAAACACTACCCTAAATATATTACATCTGTAACCTCTTCAATTGGGTGTTGAATCAGTTGTTAATATGAGTTTTAACTTGCTTAGAAAAGTTACTTACAAAAACTAAGACTTAGTTTCAAATCATTAATTTCAAGTAGTGCTTTTGCACTACAATGTGTAGCTAAGGTATGAAGGATTTTTTAGACCAATTGATATTTGAAATAACTACACAGCATCTTCCATACATAGGAAGCTTACACTATGTCTGTCCTTCAGTTTGGGAGGAGATGGGCTTTATTATTATTCTTGGCCAAAAGATAATTGATAAAAAGATTAACGGGGGTGTTATCAACATATTCCCTTGCCTGTACCAACAGGAATTTCCTTGGAGGGGTGACCCTTAAACTAGAATCCTCATAGTTCATTCATTCATTCATTCATTCTTTCATTCATCAGTTTATGCAGCCACCCATCTTAAACATATGGCAACTAACAGAGAATTTAAAAAAAAGAAACAAAAGCATCATAATATATGGTACAGTTCTTAAGTTTACACACCACCACCAAGTTTATGTCTAGAAATAAAGTTGAAAGCAAATCTAAAATCAACAAAAGGTTCATAGAGCACAGATCCTGGCCTAAAAGTATATTGTTCAGCTAGATGTTGCTTTTTATTGTCTATCTCTTTGTGGTAAGCATTCAGTAATATACTGCTGCAATTAAAATTTGAGATATTTGCAGAAAACAACACATTTTGGAAGTACTATTTGTTGAATTAAATTCCATAATAAATGAACTTAAAGTACAGACATACTTTAAAAATTGCAGTGATATATAAAATATGCTGTGAGTGATAAAATACTGCTAACTTGTCACAGAAATATGAAGATCCTATTGTAGCAATTTAGGAAAAATGGTGCTATGCTGTAAGAGCAAAATTGTATCAGCACAGTAAAATGACAGTCTTAGGACAGCAATAATAATTATAGCTGGAATTGTTTGATTCTTGATAAAAACTTCATTACAACAGTTAATTGACTGATAATGAAATATAACAACCCTTGCTTATTTAGTGCATCTAAGAGGTCCATCTTGTGGCTTCTGATTTTTAGATCAGAGCTTTCCCCAGCTAAAGGAGAAACTGAATATTTAAAGCTGCATTGCTTCCCTTATTATCCCC
The DNA here is from genome assembly GCF_059756535.1 of Pantherophis guttatus. Lineage (NCBI taxonomy): Eukaryota > Metazoa > Chordata > Lepidosauria > Squamata > Colubridae > Pantherophis > Pantherophis guttatus. The sequence continues at coordinate 153,547,614 of NC_142064.1, read as the reverse complement.
TTAGCAAATTTCTTTGGACGTAACTCATTTTCCTACACTATATGATCTCCAGGCCATATTATCAGCAGTGGATGATTGTGATTCTTCCGGCTGAAGAGATGGCTTGCTGCCGAAGATCCTTTGATCCTAAATCTTTCATTTGAAAGCAATGTCTGCATTAGCCAACATCTCTCTTTTGATGTCTCTGTTTCTACTCAAACTGCTGATAACTTCAAGGCTGGCCACTGTCTAAGGTCTCTTCCTTTCGCCTTTGAGTTCCTTGCATGACAGAAAGGTTTTATTTAAATGCAGCATTTCAGCATCCATATATTCAACCTTCTATTTCAGAAATTCAGAGTGAACAAGTTCTTATTTAATTTAATATCTTAGATCACTTTGATTATCATTATGACTATCTTGGGTAAATCCCAATTTTTACATCTATTGGATCCTAATAATCAATAGTAATCATTAGGAACTTGAGATAAATCAATTTTAAACACCAAGAAAAGCTAAGCATTTTTTTTTCTAATGTGCATACTTATTCTCTTATCTCATCTTCCCACATGTACACATGCATGTTATGTGTGCTATATTTGTTATAAATGCCCAACATGGCCAGAGTGTTCTAGATTCCTGCTGGATAATATGCATCCAAGACCATTGAAGTGAGAAGGCAAAACTATAGCAGCTTTTACCACCTTTGTTGATCTCAATAATAAATCAAATTTTCCATTTCACTTGGCCAATTTTTCTTTTGGGGGTGTTCACACCTTACAGTTACACTTTTATGAGACTCAGTCAGAAGATTCACAATTCTACCTGCAATGCTGAACTTAACTGAACTCTAGCAGAGGTTGCATATGACAACCAAATCCCATCTATCCCACCACCAAGTTACATGAGTGGCTTTTCTTTCCCTTCTCCAGTTAAAACACAACCTACAATCACAGAATCATATTTGTCTATTAGATATAGGAGAGGCTGGCACATTTGTTTCCTCAGTCACGCTCCCTTTCATGTGAAGCATTTTAGGATATTGTGATCTGAATTCAGCTAGTGGCATCCTTCTATGTGTCTTTACTGCTTATTCACACGCTTGCTTTCTTATTTTCTTTTGCGAGGATGTATGATAAATAGAAATATTTGAAAGCATGTTGTAACTAGAAGAAATTTGCATTGGGTTTTTAAAAACAAACAAACAAAGTCACATCAACTCTAATAAAGAAAAAAAACCAGTAAGACAGCTCATTCAAAAAGCTTGAGCACAAGGAATTTGAAAAATGTTTTTGGCATACTTCTTACAAGGGTATATGTCTGGGCTTCATTGCTTCTAATTGAGGGGATGGATGGGTAGACAGACAGTCAGACAATCATGGACCTCATGTGAAGAGGTCCTGTTCATTTGGAGCAATAGGATTGATGTGGGGGGGGGGGAGAATCTGAGAAAAATGAATTCTCACTCGAGACATAATATGGTACAGCCCAGATAGACATTTATGACCTCAACTTGATCCAGTTTATATGCATGGCATACCTCCCATATCAATGGTGTCATTTTTGTCAATAAATGCACCCGCAGTGAAAAGAGGGACTGAGGAAAAGAGAAAAAGGATGTCATAACTGTTCCCTCCCCTAAGTATTTAAATTAAAAATCAATTCACATCTATACACATCTACCCTTACAGAGAATTATGAGTCACATCATTTCTCCTAAGGAAAAAAACACAACTTTGCGATTAATTTTTTAAGAAAACCCACCTCATCCCATAAGTTTCTGCTCTGTTTGGCAGGGGAAAGAATAAAATAATGGCCAAAAGATATAGGGAAATGAGGCTCAAGAGCTGCTGAACCTGAAGGATTACTTCCATCAGATGATACCCACAACAGAGGCTTAAATCTGTCTGCATGGAGAGGAGGTGGAATTGGCAAGATTTCTGTCAACATGTATTATATACTTTTTTTTAAAAAAAAAAGTAATTCTGCCTATTAAATCAGTTACGCTCAAAATGTCAAATGTTTATTGAGGTGCTCGCAAGCTTCAAAACTGACTCAGAAGAAACCTTCTCAGCCTTCTTCTGCTATTTCTTAAAGAGAAGATCATTATCCAAATAAGCCTGGAGAAAGAAGCCTGGCATCTTTTTTCCAATAAACATGGGGGGGTGGGGGGAGAGAACCAGCAGGCAAGTATTGAGCACTGTGAAATGGGCCCCTAACTGGCATCTATATGTTGAGACATAGAATATTTGAACATGTAAAACTTATAAGAACTAGCTTTAGTTGAAAACTCTCCATTGCTACTTCTTGATTTGTATTTTTTTTGAAATAAAAATAATGATTTCTATATATATCCTGAAGGCAGCTTACAGTTCCGGCCAATGTGATGACAGAATAAAATCAATAAAATAAAATAATTATAGGCACAGGGTAGGGGGCATCATTATGTACAGAGGCATTATATTGTTGTATGTTTTTCCAGTGGGTGGTATTAATAGAATTTCTTAAGAGGCCTCCTTTCAGAAAAGCCAAGAGGCAAAATTATGTCAAATAGGATTCATCCTACTGTTTTTGTTTCTTTTACTTACCTCTCTCTTTCAATTGATGAAGGAAAACCCTTTTGTTTCCTCTTCTAACTAAACAGTATTTTGCACTGACCTAGCTCTTAATAACCGCTAATCACATTTTTCTCCTGCTTGATATTGGTCATTAAAAGACAGAATAGAATAGAATAGAATAGAATAGAATAGAATAGAATAGAATAGAATAGAATAGAATAGAATAGAATAGAATAGAATAGAATAGAATAGAATAGAATAGAATTCTTTATTGGCCAAGTGTGATTGGGCACACAAGGAATTTGTCTTGGTGCATACGCACCATACATAAAAGAAAAGATACATTCGTCAGGAATCATAAGGTACAACACTTAATGATAGTCATAGGGAAACAGTCAATATAAATTTTAAGGATACCAGCAACAAGGTTACAGTCATACAATCATAAGTGGGAGGAGATGGGTGATAGGAACAATGAGAAGATTAATAGTAATGCAGACTTAGTAAGTAGTTTGACAGTGTTGTGGGAATTATTTGTTTAGCAGAGTGATGGCGTTCAGGAAAAAACTGTTCTTGTGTTTAGTTGTCCTCGTGTGCAGTGCTCTTTAGCGTCGTTTTGAGGATAGGAGTTGAAACAGTTTATGTCCAGGATGCGAGGGGTCTGTAAATATATTTACAGCCCTCTTTTTGACTCATGTAATATACAGGTTCCTCAATGGAAGGCAGGTTGATAGTAATTGTTTTTTCTGCAGTTCTAATTATCCTCTGAAGTCTATGTCTGTTTTTGCTACCTTTCTCCAAAGTTTCCAGCTTTTAAGAAAGCCAGACAGGAGAAGTGGCTATAAATCAAGGGAAGGTGTCCTACTTATGGAGGAACTCTGACTTATTTCTGATTCACATTGAGATCCTTATGATTTGGGAGGTATCTCATTCCAAAAGCCAGCCACCCTGGAAGACTTTCCCTATGGCCAATTTCAGAGTTTTTTCCCCTCTTGCTAGCTTTTCATTTTCAAGATGACTGGAAAGGTAGTTTGATGAGGGATGGATCATGTATCTTGCTGCATACAGATTTGGGGTTGTCAGTTCCAGCAGTTCCTTATTCCACAGCAGAACTAAGGTGGTGTCATCCAGTCATCCAGTCTCAGAAAAGACTTCCATCCACTGACTTCTGAAAATATCCACAAAATGCTCAGAGCTCTTGCCCTTTCACACTTTTCGTTGCAAAAATATTTCATATGTATCCAGTAATGCACGGCTTTCATCAAAGGGTGGTTCAACCATACAATTATGTCACTTTGTGTGGTTACTTGGTCTGTGCTGCAAAAAGGAACAGCCTGTGAACCTATACTTTTATCACCATAGGGAGAATTTTGTGGTGAAAAGAAAAAAATGCTGAGAGGTCCTGCCATCTCATACGTTTTCAAAAGTGAAAAATAAAACCTTCTTCCTAAATAGATTAGTGAATTGATGTCCAATATTTCATTACAAATCTGATCATAAATCTGCAGAGTAGAAAGCTGCCCAGGAAAGCAGAAAATAAAACAGATTGGATTTTCAGTGACCCACAGATTCCCAATTCTGATAGGGTGGTGCATGCATGCTTATGGATGGGGAGGGTTACAGATCCAAACTAAAAGGTTTAAGAATTGAATCACTACAATGGTCTTGGAAAAGTGTTGACAGACTAGGCATTGCAAAGTTTTCATGCACTCATTTGGTTAAAAACAAGGTATACATGAAAATAAAAATTATTTCTTCTGATAGCATATTATCCATACAGATATGGCTATCCTTCCACTCTGTTATTCTGTCATATTCCATCACAATGATTAATCTAAATAGGTATTCCATCACAATCATTATGGCCAAGCAGTTTTGTGGCAAATGGCTCTTTCTTAACACAGCACAAAGCCTTGGTCTCTCCACATTTGTACTATCACAGCAGATCTCATTGTGGAAATGTCCTTAGCCTAAATGAATCTGGAAGTCAGAAAAAGTGTCAGTTCAGGCACTGAGTAGAGCCCAAATGGAGCTTCTTCTGTCCAATATTCTGAAGTTGGATCAAGATACCTCGCTGCACCACTCAGATGCCCATATATCTTCCTCATGGATGTATTAATATGCATTCCTTCTGTTCTTGAGGCTCTATAAAGGTTGCGTCAACATAATTGGTTGGACTGAGTTTCAGCAACAAACCCAGGTAGTAGACCTACTCTCATGTTTTTCATACAGGTCTTTTCTTTCTCACCAGCATCATCACCTACTGGCAGGAAAAAATACTCCCAATTGTTCTTCTGAATATGCAACACTGGACAGTTGATGAACTCTGGATGTTCCATCCCATTTCCTTTTGTGCTCCTGCCTCTCAGCTCCACCACCCAATCATCCAGAATATTTTGAGGTCTATCCATCTTATGGGAGAATAATAGGTATATTGATCACTAGGGATGCTAGCTAGGTCAATGCCCATCCCCACTGAACAAGGAAAAGAAAAGTTTCCCCTGACTTGTTTCTCACTCTCTTTCCAAAAGTACAATAATCATATATAAAGATTTAGTCTTTAAGGGTGCTTTTTTTTTAAAAAAAATCCTGAATACATTTATTAATCTCTCAATCTCTGGGAAGACAAGAAAGTAATATTCTATCTTTAAAATGTTGACAAAATGGTGACACTGGGAATGTTTTTCAATAAGTGATCAAGGAGACCTGCTTTAAGCTCAAAAATTGCTGCATCAGGTGGGTGGGTGAGAAGAGTCCTTTCTGTCACTCAGAAGCATGTAGTATTTAGTTCTGAAGCAGGCCAGATTGATCTGGGACAACGCAGGTGTTCCTTTTAGAGCTGGTTCTTAAGGAGCCACATGCCACAATAGCTGAGTAGGCTGAAGATAGGCGTTGAGTTAAGGAACCAATAACAGAAAGGCAGCAATGCAGACATGGTGATTCCAGCCAGCACAAGAATCCAGCCAACTCTCTGGACTATCAATATCTCTGGATAAATAAGCAAAAAATAATCCAAGTTGGCAAATCTTCTGAGGGGAGAAAGAAAGAAAGAAAGAAAGAAAGAAAGAAAGAAAGAAAGAAAGAAAGAAAGAAAGAAGGAAGGAAGGAAGGAAGGAAGGAAGGAAGGAAGGAAGAAAGAAAGAAAGAAAGAAAGAAAGAAAGAAAGAAAGAGGGAGGGAGGGAGGGAGGGAGGGAGGGAGGGAGAGAGAGAGAGAGAGAAAGAGAGAGAGAAAGAGAGAGAGAGGGAGGGAGGGAGAAAGGGAAAGTGTCTAATTTCTAGTAACAAAATGGATGGCATAGTACATGGTCACAAAAGGCAGTAATTAGAGCCAAAGCCAGACAAATCTCCACCTTAACCAGCATCTCTGTATTGCAAATTTTGTGCCAGGAGAAGAAAATTACTTTCACTGAGAAATGATTAAAAACTCCTCTAGGCTGTTTCCACAGTGGGCTGGGGATGAGATGGAACTGATATCATGAAAGATGACCCTTAAAATGGTTAACAAGGTGTTTCTGTTCCTTAGTGTGTGTGTGTGTGTGTGTGTGTGTGTGTGTGTGTGTGTGTGTGTGTGTGTGTGTGTGTATACATATATTACAAACACACACATACTCACATACATATACACTAGCAATTAACTTTTAACAAACTGCAGTCTGGATTTAGTGGTTCACCAAATCAAGGAAGGAATTATAATCTTATCTAACTGTATGTTGTTGATCCTCAAACTTACTGGAGTATAATCCTGAAAGGCTATATTTCACTTTGTTCCCTGTATTCTCTAAAAATATTTTATCCCTTTAATAGCAAAGATATGGCATTTTCCATCAATCTTGTCTTTTCCCCCTTTTTATTTGTGTACTTGACAATGTCAAGAAAGAGGGCAGCTTGGTATCAATTTAACATTGGGGAGGGAGGATTGGATAGATGTCCCAGACATCAAATCAATATGGCAACTCCAGCTACGTTTCAAACTCAACAAAAGAGTCAGGAATAAGCTTATCCAAGCACCCAGGAGGTCATTCCTCCAAAAGAGGAGCACAATTTTGCTGTAGATGAGGTGGGAAAAGGAGGACAGGAGGAAGAGGAAGTAGCTAGATTGGGTTTTTGAAGGTATAAGACTGCCAACAAAACACCAAATCAATAGTTTCTTTCAAAACTTTGAAAAGATAGGGGTATATTTACCAAATGTGGAAAACCAGTATTTCTAAGAATATGATTCCAGTGGCACAAAAAAGTAGAGACTGAGCTGGCAGTTCCCTCTGGCCATCTTTGATTCAGATTCTCTTCTGAACCATATCAAACTATGAGCGGCTTCACTGGAGCATAGTCCAGTTCCTGAACTTTCAATTTGAACCTAAACAAATAAAAATGGGGAAATGGGCAAGTGAGTCATAACCTTTCAGGAATAAATGATCCATCAGAAGGGTCTTAAAACACAAACTGATCCACTCCTATGGCTGCAGCAATTTAAACCACAGTCCTAAAAAAAGGTTTGTTTTTTCCTTTCACGGACCCAGCTGAGAGTTCATCACACACAAAAAGCAAGTCAGTGAGATCCCCATAGCTGCCTGTGAATAATGCAGATGACAATGCTGAAAGCACGGAGCGTTCCTGAGATGAAAATAAAGGTTTCCTACTTTCCTATGTAGGGCAAGAAGATTCTGCTGGAAGGAAAAGTGCAACAATGTCTTGGAACCGCTTCTGGGAAAAGGTATGGAGAAAAGAATGTAGGCAGATATGGAAATGTTCCCAAGGGTCTTCACTAATCCCAAATGTATCAAGTATGGGGAAAATACTTCACTGTGTAGTCAAAGCTGCACAGAGCTAAGGGATTGAGGAACGAATCAATAATTTATAAGTTTAAATGACACATTAGGTAGCTGTTCTGATAAAAGACTTCCTGTATGTAATGAAAGTGCGAGAAGACAACAGTAAGAAATGAAGCTAGTGAAGCAGGAATAAACAGCTCCCAGGCTAGAGAAAAGCACTCTGTTAATATAATTCAAGTGCCTTCCAAGGCCAATAAGGGAATGGCCAAGTGTCTGTTGACCTAGATAGGCAGAAGGAAAAATCGAGGAGTTAAAACACTGGAGTGGAGGGTTTAAAATATATAAAGCCTTTGATTTCTGTGTACTGCAGTAGGCAAATTTGTAGTTATATAGTTTCGTTGTTATGTAGATCTTGGATAAGCCTTGAGTTATGAATAAGGGAATCAAGATTTACATCAGGATGACAAGAACGTGATTATGACATCTCCTGGCTCTACAATATTCCTCCCAGCAACTGTGTATTTGGTAATCAAACAGGAGCCTATCTGACTGGTTTTGTTAATGGTTCCAAAGAGATAGACTTAGGTACATCAGGCATTCCCTATTGAGACAATGAACAAGATTCAAATGCATTAGTGCACTGTCAGCTGGCAAATTCTTGATACTGTTTTTTCAGTGCATGAAATTATTTTCTGCACCATCTTTGTTTCTGCAGGCTATCCATGTGGAGTCAACCACTCGTGGCATTTCAAAATTCTCTATCAAATTTATGGACAATGAAATTACACATAGTCCTCAATTTATGAATATCCATTTAATGATCGTTTGACTACAATAGCACTGGGGGGAAAAGTGCCTTACAACTGGTCCTCCCACTTATGACGCATCCCCAATGGTCACGCGACTGCAGTTTAGCAGTCTGGGCGTTTGTCAACCAGCATGTATTTATGATGTCTGTAGCCTTCCAAGATCATTTGCCATTTTCAATTTTTCCAGGGGGCTTTGGACAAGCAAAATCAATGGGGGAATCTGGATTCGCTTAACTGCATGATGTCAAGGTTCCAAGTAATGAACCTAACCAACTCAGCACTCCGAGACTTACACCTTTCTCAAAAAACTATTTTATTGAATACATCATTTTGGCATGAATGAAAACAAAACCAGCTCTAACTATTTCAGTATAATTAAAGAATAGATAACTCCCTCCCTCATTGTCACAGGTCACATTGTCCAATTAGGTGTTCTGGCAACCTTCTAGTCTCTGGCCAGCACCTGTGGAGATGACCTTGGTTCCCACGGGATGGTCTGTTGTTATTGTCTGATCTGACATTCCAAGCCTTTCCGCCCTCCCATACTGTATGGCAATCTGAGAAATGGGAAAATGGTTGTGGCAGGCCTGATCCGTTTCGAAGTTGACATGTGATTTAATTATTTATCAAATTTATTTACTGGCCATCTTCCAATTCAGACGACTCTGAGCAGTTTACATCAAGTGATTCACTTAACGGTCATAGCAAAAAACAAAGATTGTAACACTGTGCCCATCTTATTTAATGGAAGTTTTGATCCCAATTGTGGTTGTAAATTGAAGACTATGTAAAGGATAATTTCTCTGAAATCCTCCAGGGGAAAAAGAAATCTTCTTAGCAGTGACAGGTTCAGCACTACTGAAAAAGCCTAACAGGAGACGTTTTCTCATGATGCTGTCCTTTGAGAATTTATTGAAATATGGGACAATTGTATGAAAAAGGCAGGACATTTACTCACATCCCCCACCTAAAAGAATGCAAAAACATTGCACTTTGGCCATTCTTCTTTGAAATAATTTATAAAGCAAATTCTTTTTCATCAAACTAACTGGCAGGAAAAAAGTGTAAAATTTCTCTTCCAGCATTATATTGATACTATGTAGATAGGATTCTGGTAAGAGGGAGGGAGGGAGGGAGGGAGGGAGGGAAGGAGGGAAGGAAGGAAGGAAGGAAGGAAGGAAGGAAGGAAGGAAGGAAGGAAGGAAGGAAGGAAGGAAGGAAGGAAGGAAAGTAGGAAAGAAGGAAGGAAAACATTCATCATATTTAAATTCACATAACCATTGATTCACAAGAAACTATCAACAAAATGGATAGAATGATGGATGTTTTGAGGCAGATTCCCCTTTAAAACCTGCAGGCATTCAACTGTCTTCTCACAGTGGCTAGCAGCAAATCCAAAATATGTCCTTCAGTATCAAGTAAGAGCATGTTTTTCTCTGGAAGTGATTAGGACTCTTCTTCACTTTAACTTTACCCCACCTGATGTTCTTCAGGAGAATTGAGATTTCAACTGTCACAATTCCTAACTAGCCAATGGTAGAAGCCAGTATACTTGTACTTACTGAAAAATGTCCAGATTCCAGTACTGCTTCAGGCACTGCCTACTACTGCATTTTTCTTTCAGACAGTAAAGCAACTTCAGCCTCTGAAGAAATGTATTTTCTATTATGATGTACTTGTGTAATATTGACCAGTAAAAAGTAAAGGATGTTTTCAAGTTGATCCTGATTGCTGGTGGCTCTATCCATCCATATATAATTTTTCAGCAACATTATGGAAGTGGTTTATCATAATCTTCTTTTGAGATAGATAAATGGATGAGTGGATGGATAGAGAAAGAGAGAGGGAGGGAGGGAGGGAGGGAGAGAGAGAGAATGAATCTGCCTAACACTAAAATAGGAAAATATATCTGTCTATCTTCCTAGTCTATTTGGTGCACCATCCAAGTACCAACCACTGCTAATCCTGTTTAGCTTCTGAAATTAGCCATATATGAGACCCACATTGGCCATTAGAAAAGATTTTGAAGCCAAGCTATGAGGAAAATTGTACATGAACTATTAGCATTGATTGATCAATTATTGTACTTGCCGGACAGTTTTGGTATCAGATTATAACAGCAGGATGTGAATTATTTATTTAAAAATCTGTTGCCCATATTCCCAAGACTCCAGGAAGACACATACAAAAGGGAATAACAACAACAACATAACAATCATTGGTATATCTAAAGATCAAAGTTACCCATGTTATAGCTGTATACTAGAAATGGCCTACTAAGGAGCTAATTCTTTGTTCTAGACAGGAGAGGCTCTATGAATCAGTGGTGGGATTCAAACATTTTTACTACTGGTTCTGTGGGCGTGGCTTGGTGGGCGTAGCATGGCATGGCGTGGCTTGGTGGGCGTGGCTTGGTGGGAATGGCAGGGGAAGGATACTGTAAAATCTCCATTCCCTCCCCACTCCAGGGGAAGGTTACTGCAAAATCTCCATTTCCTCCAAATCTGCTGGGACTCAGGAGCAGAGAATAGATGGGGGCGGGGCCAGTCAGAGGTGGTATTTACCGGTTCTCTGAACTACTCAAAATTTCCCCTACCAGTTCTCCAGAACTGGTCAGAACCTGCTCAATACCACCCCTGCTATGAATGTTATAAAGCAATATATTCCTTACAGTAAATACCACCACAGAAAAGCCTTGCTCCTGGGTCCAGTCCCACCTCCCCCTGCATTAATCTCCCTTGGAGGAAGAGAACTAAAAGCATCCTGAGAAAATTGAGCAGGATAAGTAGATCCTCTTTCCTGGAAATTGTTTCTTGTGTATGCAGGTCACAACCAGTACCTTGTATTGTAGCAAGAAATATGCAAGATCTAGTGGAGTGCTCACCATGTTGGTGTTATGCTGCTAAAGTAAATTTCTGAAGTATCTGAGTAGTCTTCAGTGACAGCCTCAAGGAAAATGTATTCCGATTGTCCTGTTGAGAAATAAGGAGAGCATGAATTATTGTCACTTGAGCTTCCTGCTCCAAATAGGGCTACATTTGGAATATCTACAGTTCTAGCTGTAGCCTTGAATCAAGGAGGATTCCCAAGTTCACAGTCCTGCTCCTTTAAGGAAAGAGGGATCACCAAGAAAGTGGCTACAGAGTATCAAAAGGCTTCTAAAAGTTCACTCAACCAGGGGTGAAATGCTACCGGTTTGGACCGGTTCAGACGAACCGGTAATGATGGCGGCAGGTGGTTCGGAGAACCAGTAGTGATGGCAGCATGAGGCTCCGCCCATCCACCCGGTCGTCATTACTTCCTGGTTTTAACCAGGAAGTAACCTGTTTTTTAACCTCTGCACATGCACAGAAGGGTTTGCACATGCACAGAGGGTCCACGGCACGTGCACTTCCGAACGGGTAGGGAAGGTAAGTAGATTTCACCCCTGCACTCAACCCTTCTACTAAGAGCAACATCAACCATGCCAGTTTCAGAAAATGGCATAACAAGCAATGATTGACAAGCATATGCAAGAAAGAGATTTACACCAACTGAGTAGTTATCAATTATCACCATATGAAGGAGGGCATCTTTTTCCCCTCAAACTCAGTGTCATTTATGTTTTCTGAAAAGTATACTTTCAGTTATTTCAAGACATAATGTTCACATCTTTAGCCAGCAGGAGCACTACAACTCTCAATCTCTCAATGGTGGCAGCACTTAGCCTACCAGCAAGAAATGTCAGGGGGAAATGCAGTCACCAATATTTGGGGGCACTTTAATATATTTATATCCTTTCAAGAAAATAGAATATTTTCTTGCTAAATAAGCTAATATAAAACACAGATCAACCAAATGATCTGCCTTTTCGAAAAGCAGACTGAGCTTTTGTTAAAACAAAATGCCCCTCAAGGCAAAAGGTTAATTGTCCATTTAAATGCCTTGCATAAAGTTTTCCCAGATCTAATAGTAATCTGATTGGCAGGATTTTTGATATCATAGCTCTATTCCAGCCTGAGGGGATTGAACCAGAGATATGTATTGAAGCCACTAAGGCAGCTAATAAAGGGCCCCACCAATCTAGATTTTGTTTAAGCTCAGTGGCTATATTATCTGAGGCAGAAGCCTTGCCAGATTTTATTTTTGATTTCAAGTCAACAATCTCTTCCTCTAATACTGGTTTCCACTGTCAAAGGATAAGTAACTGAAATCTAATGTTGCTTGCTATATTTGAGACTGGCTTCCCCTGCTCCATAAACATTGATTTAAAGTGTTTTTCCCAGATCTTGGATGGCTTACACTTTGATTCCTGACAGGCATTTCACAGATTTAATACAGGCACTATGTCACAGTAGTACAATGCAAGATAGGTGCAACAGAAAAGGTTCACTGACATTATAATGAATAAGGGAGTGAGACAAGGCTGCCCCTACATTATATGACATCTGTCACAATGATCTGGAGACCATATTACTTCAGGTTGATGGTGATTGGCCATCATTAACCAAAAGCAAAATTTGAGCTTCATTATATGCGAATGATGAAGTTCTTCTTTTATGCATTAGATTGGGTTTGAAACACTGCTTGAGCCACTAGTTAAATAGTACCAAGATAATGAATTACAAATTGACTACGCTAAAATTAAAATTTTGTCTATGGAAATTATTTGCTTACAAGCAAAGCATTCCTCTGGATCTACTGAATGAAGCCATGAAGCAGCTGGAGCAACTCAAAGGTTCAGCATGGCTATTTGGAAGCTTCCACATAATTCTATGGGCACATCTATGAATGAAAGGTAAAACTTCTACCAGGAGAATTAGCAGTAGGAGAACCAGAAAATGTCACTGTTCTGATTATCCCAACAGAAGGGCCTTCTATGCCCTCAAGAGATTTTCCAGGAAAAGTCTGTCATGTGCTCATCATCTAATCCCAGGAGAATGCCTGCATGGTTGCTGGCTATGACATGCCTAGAAGAGCTCTGGAGGGCCTCCTGGCAAAAGTGCTAAGCCTTCATAGCTTCAAGGAATGAATCTGGAACAGTGGCTCTTAAAATAGACATAAGGAATATCCTGGAGGTACTGGAACAATTTGTGATTGCATATTTATGAGTCAATGATACAATTTGTGAATGTTTCTGCCAAGACACTTGTATTAAATAAGAGAGATTGGGGTGGGAGTTTTTTTTGGGGGGGGGGGTTATTACATTATTTGAGACTGGGAAAAAGGGTAATTGGCTCAAATCACTGATTGAGAAGGACACTTCACTTTTAAGTGAAGCACAACATTAGAATATTCCTCACTGGCTTACTGGATAACTTTGATCACTTCTGTTTGACACACACATTTTTCTCATATTACCTCTAAACCACACACACCCAGCATTTTCACTCAAATCCAAGATTGTATCCTTTTGTGTAAAGCAGGGGTGTCAAACTGATAGCCCACGGCCCGGATGCATCATGTGCAGGCCACACCCACCCCAGCTCCCCAAAGGTAAAAAAAACATTGCAATACGTCACGTGACGCAATCAAGTTTGACACCATGGTGTAAAGAATAACAAGGAGAGGTACTCTGAATGGGACACTGTAGTGTTTTATACCAAACTTAAACACCACACAGTGTAACTCAACTTGAAACTGATGGAATGTCCTGAGTGCCACATCTATCCATACTCTGCCACTACTGTCTTAAATAAAGATCATACAATTACAGAACAACGCAAGAAAACAAGTCATGATATATGAAATCTGTGATCAGATCTTCCAATGTATTTTTATTGCTCTGTGTTGAGGAAACGGGACAGGAAAAAATCAGCTTGAGCCATGGGGCTGGCAGAAGAGTACCATGTAGTACTTCCTCTCCATCCTTTTTTTTCCCAATGGAAAAATTTATCCTAAAAACCTTGATTGGTAACAGTAACAGAGTTGGAAGGGACCTTGGAGGTCATCTAGTCCAAATCCCTGCTCACGCGGAAGATCTATACTAGGGATTCGAACCGCCAAACTGCTGACCTTTCTGATTGACAAGCTCAGTGTCTTAGCCACTGAGCCACCTAGCCAGGCTAGATTGGCTGAAGAGGATGGATTAAGCACTAATCTTCTTGGGAAGATCTGTTGTATTGTATCTTTTATACAGTTATTATACACCCACATTTTATAAAGTATGGGACTGTGAGGAAGTGGTAAGATGCTTCTCATCAGATCAGCAGATGTTGGAGGCACAACACTTAACAGTCCTCATTGTAACTTACCACTTGCTAGAATGACTAATGTCCCCACTAAGTCAAGACCAAAGATTGGACTATCCAGGGGAGTCTAAATATTGCCAATGAAAAGGAAACATAGAAAGATTTGAACTTGTAAAAAGTGTGGAGAATCACTAGATCACTTCATATTAAGTGAAGAAAGGTAATGCTCATAATAGTAATCTTTTCCTCACATTCTTTTTCAAGATGTACTTTTGCCTCATGATTCTGCTATATTATATTTATAACCTATATGAAATCTGCTTTCTGGTAATAAAAGATTTAATAACTCAATGTTCCATGTAGAACAAAAGCTCATTTGTTTAATAGAGCCAATGTTTGGCTTTGTCGTGTTCATTTAGTTTTTAACGATGCACAGTTTTACCAATATTGATTTTAGCTTATAGGGAATTTAGTATCTTGGATCACCTAAAATTTAACCATTTTATCTTCCAGTCAGGAAGATGAATTTCCTCCTCCTTGAGCTTGGAGTAGTGGACTGAATACCGTGGTTTTTGATGGAGCTAGAATGGAATAGTTCACGCTTCCTGCTTACCTAAATTGTTAAATATCTCCTCATCAGCACCTCTGAAACTACTGGAAAGAAGAGGTGGCTGATTTGTTTTTCATCTGGCAGAGAATAATGGGATTTCTGTCAAGAATAGAAGAAAGGAAAGCGAATTTCCTCTGTTCTTACTTTACCACTGTGTGTGCTGTTTTAATATCTCTCCCTCGATATAATTCTCTTCACTTCTGTCTCTCAATGGGATGCTCCTTTCTCTTTATTGTTTTCTTGGTGTATACAGACAATTCAACAGCACCTGATGTTTTGACTCTGAAGCCCCTAGCAACCCTCCAGCATGACTTAAATTCTCCACTTCATACAAGGAGATCCCCCTTTGAGTGAAAGATCTAAAATATACATAGGAAGCAAGAATTGCCCTCAAGGCTGCTCTGGCCTCTAATTCACACAGCAGAGCCCAAAATGTACTAATAACAGTAAATTTCACCCAGCCTTTTTTTTCCCCCCATCCAAGTCTCATGGAGAGAAAAAGGAAGTTGCTTTAATGTTAGCTTGGACTTCAGAAGAGAAAGTCTGACTTTCCTGTTTTGTGGCTGACTGTGAGCAAAATTAGTTGGCAGCAGCAAAAGAAAACAGGTGCGCGCATACAACCTCACCATAGGGAGCATAAAATCAAGCAAGCAAATGTAATAATAGAACAGTTGGATCAGTTCAATCCAGGCTGGTGCAAAGAGGGGCACCTTCTTCTCTTCCAAAACTGAAAAGTGATTTAAGGAAATATTTATACTTAAAGGTGCTCTGATCCTGTGCTCATGCAAGCTTGGTTGGTTCTAAAGCCTCTTTAAAAAAAAAAAAACAACCTTATCCAGACCTAGAGACAGTGGCAACAGGTTACAAGGTGCTCAATCCAAAAAGCCACAATCTCCATTGGACAATTCTCTACTGATGTACCCTCCCATCTTTTATCTTCCAGAAAACCAGTGGCCAATCACTTTCCTTCCTATAGGAGGATTTTCCTAGAATATATCTGTATATTCTGTACGCACATATGCATAATTAAATTGAATCTTCCAAAAAATGTTACACACCAACATGCACATACATCGCAGGTAGCAACACAACATGCACAACACAAGCAGCTTTTTTAAAAAAGGTGGGGGACCTTTCATATCTGTGAAAGCTATTTGTCAGCCCTGGAGGCCATCTTTTTCTTTGGATCTTCAAGGGTGTCACACTTGGCGGATGGGCATGCTGTGGGAACTGGGAGGGGGGTTGCATGGCGATGGGGTGAAATGTATTGTCATAACAACATTCTTTCCTTGGGAGTCAAGGACATTCAGCCTGCACCTGGAGAGGCGTGACTGGGAAGCAACTCCACTTAGGATGGTGACCTGATCGGACCATGTGATGGACATGTGGGTGCAGGGGAAGGGACTTCGACTTTCCTTTGGGTGGGGAAAACCCAGGAGACTTCAGATTCGGGTTTTCCCAGACGTGCCAATATGACATCTCTAATAAAATGAAACTCTGAGGAAATGCCTGCCTCAGAGTCTTACTTAGTTGGGGGTGTTATCTGGAACCCTGACACTATTGTTACCACAAATGCTATCATAGCACAAGGCAATTCTTATAACTAGAAGATTTGGGACTAACAGTTTGCTTTTTGAAAAAATACTTCTTTTTTTCTTTATCTGAGTTTTCTACATTTATCCTGTGCTTTAAAAAAAAAAAAAAAAAAAAAAAAAAAAAACTTCAGCAGTAATGCACCTCTGCTCAGGAACTGTAGGTGAAACTCTTCTCCCTCGTGTGAGTAGAAAAATACTACAC
This sequence comes from Pantherophis guttatus, assembly GCF_059756535.1. Classification (NCBI taxonomy): domain Eukaryota; kingdom Metazoa; phylum Chordata; class Lepidosauria; order Squamata; family Colubridae; genus Pantherophis; species Pantherophis guttatus. The sequence continues at coordinate 153,530,924 of NC_142064.1, read as the reverse complement.
TGCTGCACTTTGAAAAACAAAAGCACAGGGAAAAGTCAGAAGCTTAGGGACAGACCAATAGTTTTTGTTTTTTTAAAAAAACTGCATCAGCAACTTTCTGTTTAGAAGGCAAGTGTTGTAACTATTGCACTATTGTATAAATGGCAAAACAGGGCTTTAAAAATCTATCAGCAAGCATAGTAAGCACTGACTTAGTTGAAGAGGAATTCCTTTCTGCAAAACAGCCAAAGTACTCCTGGGGCTAACCCTGTAACAAACCAAGAGTGTTAGCTGAAACAGGCAACACACTTAAGGCAACATAACACAGAAAAGGGTACTTGGGAAGTGGAGCAGGAAAGCATACACTGATGTCCTTTGACAGTGAGTGGAGGTTAACAGAGGATAATGTTATCCAATTCTTCTATTCAGAAACAATTGGCTACCTGTTCTGGTGATGGGACAACTTGGCTGTATGAATCATTGCCAAGCCAGCTATTGATGTTATGTCCATCCAAGGCATCTTTTCTATTATTTTCCCTTTCCTTTCCACCTTCAGACTCAAACTGAGAGATAGGAAGATGCCACAGGTCTGTTCTCTGCCCCTTTCTTTACGTTATGTTTTCTCAGGAATTCGTGATGATTATATTTATGCAGTGAAATCTTAGGAAATGGGCAGAATGTCGAACTGAGCAACTAGATTCAATTTACGGAGACTCTTTGAAGAGCTCCATTAATTTTTTATTGATTTGCAAATATTTTAGATTTAGGAATGTTGGTTTATTTGTTACACTTTTAGGGTACTTGATAACTGAAATTCCATAAATAGTACACAGGCAAATTAATGACATAAATTACAAAATGCTAAAACCACAAATGAATGGCAAAACGAATGAGTGTCTAATATCAAAATTAAAAAAAACCAAAAAACCAGGAAGAGAAATAAAACAGTGCAAAGTTCTAAAGGTAGAAGCCAAAATCATTCTTAAAATATCTAGGAGGATATAAAGATCTTCATCCAAAGAAAGATTGTAACAGAAGCACCAGGTGAGTTTCTCTGGGGAAAAGAGATACAGATAAATTCAGGGGCTGCTATATCAAAATCATGCACTGTGAAAACTCACAATGTGACATAAAAAACTCAAAAGCTTCCTTTTATAGTTTCAGTTTAATTTGGCAGGAGAAGACCTATAGATAAGCCTGAGATGATGATTGTGGGATATAGGTAGATAAGAAAGGGGATAAAAAAACACTTGAACTTTTTAAATGACTCAAGTCTCAAGGCACAGCTTTTTCACATATCCGTTTCAAAGCAATACTTTTGAATTGAACTGAGAAATGTTTGGCGGTCTTGGCCTAATATGATAGCATTGCCCTATTTTGGAGTGCATTGATGTTTCCAATGCCTTGATGCATTTTTAAAGCAGCCCTGGGTAAGCAGCCACACAATGCAATAAGCCAGGCTGGAGATGACCAGAATGTCAAACACTTGTCTTAAAGCTATCTCTACCCAGGATGGATCAAACTTGGTGCAGGTATGTGAACTGATAAAAATAAAAATAAAAGCTCCAAGGCTCCAGTGTTTCCTGTCTGGAAGGAAAAAGTGGACAGAATCCACAGCAGCTCACTCAATGCTGGTGGAGATTTGGCTAAAACTTTTGTTGTTCTCCATTCTGAAATCAGATTAGAATTCTTTCCCCCATTCTCTCTCTTGGATTTTGAAGGTTTTTTTTGAGTTATTTATTTATCTATTTATTTAGCAACTGTATATAGCCGCCCACCTCACAAACATTACCTTGTCTTGTTGCGGTAACTAAACTAATGCATGTGCTATTTTAAATTGGAAACTGTTTTTAAACGTGAATTAAATGATAAAAAGCACTGTCTATATACTGTGTCTTAGAACTTTTAGTTTATCTGGAGCCTTTTTACTTGTTCCATCCCCCACCCGGTACTGGCGCTTATGTACTTATCAAGCAATATCAGGTTGACACAATTTGATTAACATTCATTGATAATAAAAAAAGAAGCAATAATAGGTATGCCAATGGATGGAGATATTTTTCTGAGGCTACTTCTTATATGTGTGTCATCTATAAAAGAGTTCACACTGCATTTCACCTTTCTGGCAATGTTTTCTCAAGAAAGCCATCATCAGTTGTTTGTATCCTGTTCCTAGATTCATGCTAGAAATTATTTTCTAACATAACTCCATGCACTAACTGGGAGAGGGCTCCAGGGTCATTGGACAAGATGTCTGATGATGACACTAAATGAGAGCTTTTCTTTTCAGAACTTGTATAAAAATTTCCACAACCTTTTTTGTTAAGCCATTGTTAGGGCTCCAACATTAGAAATAATAAAAAGGAGAGCAGTCTGGGGGCTTACTCTGAGTATACCCAGGAAAGCTTTAGAAGGAGAAGTTTTTGTTCAAGAAATACACACTCCCCTCCATTAGAAGTACTAAACTACACTACACTACACTAAACTAAAACTAAACTGAGCTAAAATTCAGCTTTAGATATGCTAGTTATTCCATTAGAGGAACTAATGCACTAAAGCAGTGGTGTCAAACTCAAGGCCTGCAGGGTGCTTAGATCTGGCCTGCGGGGCCACCCTGGAAACAGCGAAGGACTGGCCTGCGGTGCCTCTACTAGCAAAAATGGCGCTCACTCCATTTTCGCTGGCAAAGCGCTCGGGCCACCACAGGTGCCCCAAACACAAGTGAAGTCAAGCTGGCCCTGCCCACCCAAGGTCAAACACAACCCTGTGCTAAAATAAAACCCTATTTTAGATGCTGTATGTCTGTTCCTTCATTGTGGGTCTCCATTCCTGACATGGTTCCTTGGACGATTCTTAGACTGGCCTTTAGGGGAATAATTACAAGAAAAACCAGAAGATAAACAATAAAAGTGTGGATTAAAGGAAGTCAACTAATATTATTATAATATTTTCTCTCACTAATACTTTCTCTCCTTTACACAGAAATACACTCCTTCTCTACAGTGGCCATGGAACCCACAGCTCAATATCCTCCCTTCATTCTATCTTTTAAGTTGGGAATAAAGCATGCATAAATGGATGGACTCAGTCTCCCAGTGACAATGGTATGGCTTTTCCTTCAGTGGGTAGACAAAACTGAATGGTCACATTTCCTTCTGCCCTCCCCCAAACCATTATGGCAATGTAACTAATAGTAATAAAAAAATGCAATCTGTGAGCTATCAGATCAATAGTTATATTTTTCAAACACAATCTGGGATGCATACAAATGACAGGGGCATGTATGTGCAGAATAAAAGGGCAGAACACCTGAATCCATAGTGCTAGAAATCAGAGGGATTTTTGTGCTAGCATCCACCGCTTTTAATGTTTTTATTGCTGAAGATCAGCATAATATTTTAAGAACTGGAAAGAGGGCTTGATAGCACCTTTGCTGCTCACCAGGGATGTAAAAGGAATTGGACATAGATTTTGGTAGAAAATATTATCATGAAGTCTTGGAAGAAAAATGTAATGGCTAAGCAGGGTTTCTAAAGTTCAGCACCTTTCAGGAACTGCTTTTTGGAAGCATTACTCTCTACAGATGCACTAGGAGTTGTAGGGGGAGCGGACTATGATATTAGATTTCCTGCAAGAAACAGGAAATGAAAGATTTGGAGTAGTAGACCATGGTGAAAGAACATTTTAAAAGGCCATAGTAACTACCAACATACCTATAACAGGGCTGGGTAAGGTATCTGTCCCAAATTGCTTTAAACTACTGTTAGTTACTGTACAGAATAATAAACTGCATGGACCAATGGTTTGAAAAAGACAAGGCAATGTCCTGATCAAAAAGAAACGTTTCAGTACAAGATATGGGCTCCATTTAATGCTAATGGAACCAAACTTTGGTGTCTAAATATAAAAGATCACTGGAGAGCTTTAAATTTGTTTCTAGGAGAACACGAACAGAGCCTGAGCAGCACTCATTGTGACAGCTTTTTTTTTTTTTTTTTTTTTTGCGATAATGAAGATGATGAAATAATTGGGGGAAAGAAATGCAATTTGGCAATGAACTTTTGTGGTAATGGTGACAATTCAAAGACCAAAGACAAAGAATTGGAAGGAAAGAACACTTCAAGTTGGATAGAACACACATATGCAAAGATCAGAAGCTTCCATGACAATATAAGTAAGAAAAGATATAAAGAACTAATTGCTACTAAAGATATGCTAAAGATATGTTATCGTGGGCATACAAGAAATGTGGAAGATTGACTACCTCTAGAACTGAAATTGGGGCCATTAGAGAAAGTTCACTGAAAATATGAAAAGCAGAGATTATATACTATGTTTAGACCTGGTTGGTTGAATAAATCATAGCTGCTTAGGTTTACATATGTGATTCAAAGCGGAACAGGTGAGCTCACAAAACTTGCTAAGCAAAAATCAAATCAATCACATTACTCTTTAGGGTATCCTTTGACCCAAGCAGAGAACCAGCATTGATAAATGATAGAATTCCCAAATAGTCAATACTAGCTGCATTGATGCAGTCCCACTTGGAAAACTGTGTGCTGCTGTAATTGCTGTATGAAATGACTGAATGCTATATTAATTCCATTTGAAAACTAGAGAAGTTATGAAACAGGCAAGGTGTTCACTGATCCTTCCACCTGCTCCATCGAGCAAGAAAGAACTTTTCAGTTTGGGGTAGGACAATAGGAGGTTGGCATTTATGTGTGTATGGTTGACAGAGGAACACTATATCAAATTAGGCATGATGTACATTAAGTGTTGCCCAGTGAAGTCAACTGCAGTTAAATGCCAAACAATCAACAGCAATCCCATCTTCAGTGGGTAATTAACTTAGCTAAATACACTGCTAGAAAAGGGAACAGAGCCTACTAGCTTTGAGGATGTTCAAGAAGAATTACACTAATTTATGGAGAATTGCCTGCCAGTGGTTAATACAGTATAGCATTTCCTCATGTCTAAAGTTACTATGCCTGTCTTAATATGGGAAACTGCAAGAGATTTTTGTGGAGGAAGACTCATGTCTTCAGCTACTGAACCTTTCAGAAACACCCGGCAGGATATCAGACAAAAAGCAGGACTAAGTGGATAAGGATATCTATCTTCCCCATAACTGTCATGACTGCTTTATTTCTTAAAATATAATAATTCCTTTCACACCACATAGTTAACCTGGTTATAGTGATTTAATCCATTACCAGGACTTAACTACCCAGGCTGAGTTTATACAGCATGCTAAATAGTAAATAAACCTATTCAGTTTTGATTTTAACCATGCTTAACAAACTGTGCGAATTCATCTGCTAGTTCTTTGCCTAACTGGATTAAACATCCTATCTGAACTCAGAAATTTTCCTTTTCCAGCACTATATCCAGGACCTGGCATTTAAAAAGAAAAAAAAAGATGCTTATGTTAATTAGTCTTTGCCATATCACCACCTGAATCTTCCTCCATAACTTGCCCAATTAAAAACTACCATCTTTCATGACATTGGTGAGTTATCCATCTTTGAAAGTCAGACTTGGGCTCAGCCATCAGAAAAGTAAAGAAAAAAATATTAAATTTTGTTCATTCCTATTGCTGTGCACGTTTATTACTCTTCTTAAATTGAGATAAGCTTCCCCCGCTGAGCAACCCACATATATGTGGAAACAACCAACATTAACCTACTGCGTCAATCCACTGCAGAACAAAGCAGGGGTGAAATTCAAAATTTTTCTGTGGGCATGGCTTGGTGGGCATGGCAGGGGAAGGATACTGCAAAATATCCATTCCCTCCCCACTCTGAGGCCAGCCACAGGTGATATTTGCCAGTTCTCCGAACTACTCAAAATTTCTGCTAACGGTTCTCCAGAACCTGTTAGTACCTGCTGAATTTTACCCCTGGAACAAAGGCTAAAGAAGGTGAACCACTGGAGCATAGTGTCTCCCAGTCCTAACTCTCACAGCCAGTCCAAAAGGATACTGTGGTCAACAGTATCAAGGGCCACTGGGAGATCTAAGAGCATTTGTGGATGCACTGCTCCCCTCCTAGTTCCATCAAGGCCATCAACAAGTGGGACCAACCATGTCTCCATATTGTACCTGCCTGAAGCCAGACTGAAATGTGTCCAGACAATCCATTTATTCCAAGAGCCTCTGTAGTTGTGGTCCAACCACCTTCTCTATAATCTTTAATACAAAGCAAAGATTAGAAACAGACCAATAATACTCCAAAAGGGAAGGATCCAGTGAGGACCTCTTGAGGAGGAGGCATACCATTGCCTCCTTCAAGGCTAGTGGACCACCCTCTCTCTCAAAGAGACCAAAACCCATCCCATGGTCACCTTCTTAGCTGCTTTAATAACCCAGGAGGAGCCACGATTTAATAGTCTGATGGCTGGACTGACAGACAAAAGGACCTTCTCCATTTCCTTGGGCATCATTGGCATCCTTCAGTTTCAAGAGACTATGGTATCGTGCTCTGGAAAGAGGTCCTAAAACAGCATCTAGTGTGACTAAAAAGGCCAATTCGAGAGTGGCAATCCCTTCCACACTGAGGGCAGATACATTCTGTCCCCTGCCCAACCCCCAGATTTCGCTGGTTCCGGGACTGCCTCTTTGCCTCAGCCTGCCAAACAAGTGTCTCTTCGAATTGGAGAAGACCATAATGCATCTTTAGCTTCCAAGCTGAACGATCGGAGGTCAAGGTTTCCCAGTTGTTAATGTCCATTCCCAGGGCCTTTAGGTCCCTCTTGCAGATATCCTTATATAGCAGCTGTGGTCTCCCTCTGAGGCACTTTTCCTGCACTAATTCTCCATATAGGAAATCTTTTGGAATCCAACCATCAGCCATTCTCACAACATGCCCCAGCCAGTGTAGACGTCGCTGCTTCAATAGTGTATACATGCTAGAAATTCCAGCACGTTCCAAGACTGCACTATTTGGAACTTTGTCCTGCCAGGTAATGCCAAGAATTCGTCAAAGACAGCACATATGAAAGGTGTTCAACTTTCTCTCCTGCCGTGCGTCGAGGGTCCAAGACTCACTGCAGTACAAGAGAGTGCTCAGGACGCAGGCTCTATAGACCTGGATCTTTGTATGTTCTGTCAGCTTCTTATTAAGCCGTACTCTCTTTGTAAGTCTGGAAAATGTGATGGCCGCTTTACCAATATGTTTATTCAGCCCAGTATCTAAAGAGAAAGTGTCAGAGATAGTTGAGCCGAGGTACACAAAGTCATGGACGACCTCCAGTTCTTGTGCAGAGATTGTAATACAGGGAGGTGAATCCACGTCCTGACCCATAACTTGTGTTTTTTTCAGGCTGATTGTTAGTCCAAAGTCTTGGCAGGCCTTGCTAAAACTGTCCATAAATTGGGCATAACAGAATCAAATTCAATCCAGGCAGTGGGCAATGTCATCTATTAATTCCCAACTCACCATTAAAGTATCCCTAGGGCACATTTTTCTGCTTTACTTCCAAAGTACAATTTTCCATGTTATGTCATCTTGAGTGTTCTTGGCCATGTCTGATAGCATGCTTCAGGCTGTTAAAAACTAATCCTAGCAGTTCATTGGCCATTTTGTAAAAAGAAGGAAAAGGTCCTTCAGCTGAGATGGTGCTTTGCATGCAGTTTAAAACTTTTTATACCTCCCTTCACCAGCAGTACTGAAATATATTTTCAGACCCTATATAAAATTAATGTTTTGAAATTCAGCAAAATATTTATAACTACAATTTATAGTAGTTAAGTACTACTATACTACTAACTACCTACTGAGTTAGATAGTTAGGCTGTTTTTTTAAAAAAATGATCAGGGCCCACTGTTTTGCCATTTTTCCAGTGATTTGAAAAGAAGGGATTTACCTCCAGTTTCGAAAGACCCTATAGATTGGCTGTTTGACTACTGCTGGGCTTCTTCTGTTTGTTCATGCACCTGAATCAATCTCTGTTCCTTCCCACCTCCAGCCACCTGCCGCTGGATCTCTTCCCAACATTTACCAAGCTGGCTTTATCCTGGTCATATTTAGCTGTATTGTTGGCTGCAATGTTTTCTTTCCCTCCCTCTAACATACACCAGCATATCTGCTTTTCTAGACAAACCCAGCTTCACATCTGGAAAGTTTCTCCTTTAGCAGCTGAAGTCCAGATAGTTCAGATATCTCAAAGTCCCAAAGGCAAAGAAAAGGAAAAGTGAGCTGGCAAAGATTGCTGTGAGGTTCTCCCTCCACAATGTTTAATTACATTAAATGTAATTCACCTTCCAGTTAGGACCATTGTCTCTCAATATCTACTTACATTTATTGTGCTGTCTATCTGCCACCTACATACTCTACATGCATCTAAGGCAGTGGTGGTTTTAAAATTTTTTTACTACCGGTTCTGTGGGTGTGGCTTGGTGGGCATGGCATGGCTTTGTAGGTGTGGCTTGGTGGGCGTGGCAAGGGAAGGATACTGTAAAATCTCCATTCCCACCCCATTCCAGGGGAAGGTTACTGCAAAATCCCCATTTCCTCCCGATCAGCTGGGACTCGGGAGGCAGAGAATAGATGGGGGCAGGGCCAGTCAGAGATGGTATTTATCGGTTCTCCAAACTACTCAAAATTTCCGCTACCGGTTCTCTAGAACTGGTCAGAACCTGCTGAAACCCACCTCTCATTTAAGGCATGTAGAAGACACACAATGGTAGTTAGGATTGCATATCACAAGCCAGAGCAAGTGCAAATACAAATTATATAGAGGGAGAAAATTCTTGGGAGAGAGAGAAAGAATTTGTGCTCCTACCACTGTTAACTGGGCACCCGCTACCCCCTCTCCCTGAATAAATTCAGTAAAATTTCCTCTTTCTTAACAATTATGTTCATATATAAGATGAAATCTGCGGTTATCTCCATACAACTAATTCTAACAAAAGTCATCCAATTTAGTGGACATCAGCCTGCCTTGATAAAGCAAATTCTATTGTTTGTCAGCAACCTCTGTGAAAATGTGCGACTTTTAGTACAGGGAGGTACTATTTTTATCTCTCATGGCTAAAACTATGGATAGACCTGCATGTTATTTTTCTAACAGTAATATCCAATTTAAATCTGCATTAAAGTGGCAATTGTAAAATCCTTTAGCAATGAATTTCATATGTTGGCTGTACAATTCAAGGACTTTTTGTTCTTCCCGAATATGTCATTCTACAATGATTTTCCCCACATGACCTTGAATTGTAGTGTAATGCCACTTCAAGGGAAAATAATTCCTTCCCACTCTCTCAAAATAGTTCATAATTTTATAAAAAGCGATTATGTCTTCCCCTGACAACCTAATCCTAAAGACTTTTATTTAATTCAGTGTGTGATTTACTTCTAAGCAAGTAAACATAAAGTATTTTATCTGGCTTTCTGCCCCACTTTCTCTGAGCTAAAAAGCTTGAACTACTTTGGGGGATGATGCTGACCAGATCTCTTCAAAGATTTTATTACGATCTCAATTAATCGTTGATTAATAGGTCAGCTTTGTACCACATGCATTTTAGAACCCTTAAGGAGAGTGGGTCAAATCCCAGAAATAGCTGCATAAAGATGGTATTGTCAATGGTTAGAGTACATTGAAAATATGTTTAAAAGGACATTTCCCCTTCCCTCTGCAAAAAAATAAAAATAAAAATTTTTAGTGGACACAAAGCTGACTGGAACAGGAGTACTCCATACTGTAACGTTTTGTTGCAGCTGCCACTCATCATTCTTTCAGCTTTCTTGATTCTTTGAGAACTTTCAGACAATGAATTGAGGTCATTAAAATAATCAGCTATATTTGCATAGACTTTTATTTTTTTTTTGCCCTTCTGGAGCATCTGCACTACTCAGGTCGACTATTGCTATTATATATATTTTAAAAGGTTATCTAATAAAAGCAAGCAGATACAGCAGGGAACAAAGACAAAATTGGCACTGCCTATAAAAAGAAAGCCTTCCTAAAGGGTAAGATCTTTACCAGTCAGCAAAAGGCCACCTGAGAAAATATTAGCATGGTGTACTATGGCAGGGAGGTGTTCTCTTTTAGTGTAATGAATGAAAAAGTCCTTTCTCTTGGCTCTAGCCTCCAATGTCCTCAGAGTTTAGGAGTGTGATAACAAACTTTCTGGGCTCAAAAGGTCAAAAATTCAGAAAGTGCCTTGACTCTGCTGGCATGTCAAACCATCCCAAACAAAAAAGAAACAATTCTCTGCACACACGCACACACCCAATCTAGGCACCTGGTGAATAGTGGCAGTCGATGACAGTGCGGAGGATGGGCCTAAAGTAGAGGCCCAGGCTGCAACTTCAGCTTTAGAGCTTCTGCTCCACTCAAAAAGGCTGTTTTGCGCCATGGCCCAAGGAGCTTTGGGGAAATGGCATGATTGTCTGCAGCCCACGCGCTGCAGCTTATCTTCAGGCAGTGCTCTTTCTGTTGATAGGCGTTTGACAAGTACTTGAGGCCTACCGAGGCTGTTGCGAGTCACATAAGGCCTTCATTCTTGAAGCAGTGTTGAAAGAAAAATCCGGTTCGGTTCCAAGCCTGGAGGAAAACAGAAATAAAATGAAGGCTGGCTGCAGGAAAGAAGTCCTCTGTTTATTTAGATGCCAGAAACTTCAGTGACAGCAGCATGTTTCTGGGATGTCTGACAAAATGGAGTTCAGATAGGTGGGCTTTTATGCGTTCTTTGGGGCTTTGTGATTGAGAAGCCTGTTCCTGTGTAAGAATGTATCCTTTAATATTTTAATGGCTGTTGCCAGATTCCTATGGGGCCATGTAGGGGTCATGGCTGGCTCTACAGGCAAAAGGGAAAATGCAAATTCTAGGTATTGTCTGAGCTAATCTTGTCAGCTCTGGCTTGCCTCATTGTGTTACTTATTTGGAGTCTCTTTGCTTATGAATAGATTGGCCCAGTCTTTCTGAATGTATACAAAATCTCCATTCCAAAAGACCAGTCTCTTCAAGCTTCTGCTTGAGGTTGTTTACCTATGGAAGGAAGACTGGAGTTGCTTTCTGTTAAGATTTTTCTCCATTTTTCCTTTAGGGGAAATATTCTATCCTGTCTCTTTTTAATATTAAAAATAAAGAATATTTTAATCTGGGAATGGGGGCCTTCCCACAAGAGGATGTTCTTCTATGGCTTCTGCAGCTTCCGAAAAGCACACAAAAGCAGGCCCCATTCTCAATCAATTTTTGGAGGCTTTGGAGACCACGCAAGAGCACACCACAGTCTTATATAGCTTTCAAAAATCACACAAGAATAGGATGTGCTTTCAAGAATAGTTGTTGTCAAGTGGTTGGTGAATGCTGGCATGTCACCTAAGATGTCATGGTGTTTCACCTTGGACATGCATATCATAGGTTTACCATCACTGGCTTAGGATAACAGCAGGCTGATGGAGGAGGAGGTGTTTCTAAGGTGTTCAGGATTTTTAACACTTTAGTATTTTGAGCATTTTCAACACTCTGAATTATAAAGGAAGCAAACAGATATCTAGGACCACTCCTGCCTGCGAGCAGCTGCTGTGTTCCAAAACAATTGAAAGACTTTACATATTTTGGTCAAAAGAGTATGATGATTATTCAGTGTAGATCTATATACCTATTTATCCATCAAAGCATTTCTTTGATAAATACCCTGTTTCCCCGAAAATAAGACCCTGTCTTATATATTTTTTTGAACCCTGAAATAAGCACTTGGCCTTATAGTCATGCACTCAAAAGCCCGATTGGGCTTATTATCAGGGGATGTCTTATTTTGGGGGAAACGGTAATATTATGCAAAGCTTTCAAAAGGAGAAATAGGAAGCAAGATGCTTAAAAATAATTTATACCACCACTATTTTATCAACCATCTTTGCTTCTATCACATCCATACACTGATCTTCTTTATAAACTTTTCACTTTCTCTCATCAACCCTCTCCAGTGACAGTTTTCTCAGTCTTCCCTTTTCTCTTAATTCATTGACTCTTCCTACCTGTATTTATTTGGTAATTCAGTCATCATTCTTTTTAGATCACCAAATTTCTAAATATTTTTTTTTGCTGTCACTCACTTTTCAATTCAATCCACATTCATTTCTGCATCCATTTATTTTTGACCCTGTATTCTTGACCCTAGCAAATGTGTTCCCAGTGTATTCAATTTAATTTGATGTTTTCCTGACACATACAACTCTCACTTCCGTATAACAAAGATGGAAAGACGCATGCCCTTATAGACAGCTGTTTGGACTGCTTTGAAGAAAAATACAACTCTTTTACCAGACCACATAGTATCAATTATCTTTCTACCAACATTTCCTCCTCTTACAATTTTTCCATCCATTTTACAACTTCAGTAAAGGTTTTAGTTAGGCATACCAACTTATCTAGTCTCCCTAGTTTTCACCTTCATGTATAACTTGCAATGATTCACTCACTTTCTCTGCCAGGCATATCTGCCTCAGTATTCAGTCCATTAATTTTCAGGTCCATGTCTCTCATCGTACACAGTATGCCTATATTCCGTGCAAATGATTTGAGTTCTTAGCCAAAAGAATGGCATCATCTGTACACAAAAATACACAAATATTCAATTCTCTACCAAAGTATCTCTAACATCCCCTGAAGCATTCTTTATGCACTTACTCCTAAATACATTAAACAAGGAGGCATATCATCTTTGTATTACTCCCTGCATAATGTTGAAACATTTCCTAAGTATTCCATTTATACCGCTCTTCTTACATTCAGCAACTAGGTGTTCTGCCCCAGCTACAGACCCCAAAGAACGCAGCACCTACAAAGTCCATTCAAACCTTAGTTTACTAAATAAACCAGTTTTTTACAACAATAGCTGTTAATTAACTGCATTAACAGCCGCCAAGAATTCAAAGAATAATACTGAAAGCTTACTGTGGTTGGCAGAATGCCCAGAAGCAATTTGCAGGAAACTGATAAGATAAGCAAGACAAGACACGAAGGTATGTGAACGAAGTTGTTCCCTGCAAATTGCTTCAGTCAGCGTTCCTCCTTAAATAGGCTAAGGGAGTGACCAATTAGCCTCAAGCCTTACTCTCGAGGAGACCTCCTCCTGAGGAGCCACTCCTGCCTTTTGGCAGCTCTGCGCGCCCATGCATTGAGAAGAGGCTCCTCCTCTTCGTCCTCTTCACTTAAGAGAGCTTCTGGACGTTCTGAAGGCCCTGGCTGAATCCCCGCCTCTGGCACCACATCTTTTCCAGCCTCCTCATTGTCTGACTCGAGTGCCAGCTGCACAGGCTGCTGGTGCAGCACCACACCAGCCTCCTTGCTGTCGGAATCAGCTACTAGCTGCACAGGCCACTGATGGGCCAAACACTAGGCTTGTATTTCATACTCATACAAATGGTCCATAATTCAAGTTTTTTTGCTTTAGCATATGCTTTCTTTGAATCAACAGATATACAATAAACTATTTTCTCACATTCATACTTCTCAAAAATGCTTTTTGAAGAGCCTGCACACACCCTGTGTGGCATAAATTCACACTGCATTACCCAAATTTTGCTCATTGTCCCATCCCAAAGCTTTTCACTCAAAATTCAGCCATTTATATACACTTAACAAACTATAAATAGCCTTCGGTAATGGTATGAGGCAGGGGTGAAATTCAGCAGGTTCTGACAGGTTCTGGAGAACCGGTAGCAGAAATTTTGAGTAGTTCGGAGAACCGGCAAATACCACCTCTGGCTGGCCCCAGAGTGGGGTGGGAATGGAGATTTTGCAATATCCTTACCCTGGAGTGGGGTGGGAATAGAGATTTTGCAGTATCCTTTCCCTGCCATGCCCACCAAGCCATGCCCACCAAGCCACACCACGCCCACCAAGCCACGCCCATAGAACCGGTAGTAAAAAAATTTGAATTTCACCACTGGTATGAGGGAATGACCTTGGGAGTCAGGAGAAAGAGCTGCAGACTAAGCAACAGTTAGATAAGAGGCAGCTGAGTCCACAGACAGTATGAGACAAGGCAAACATCTCAGAAGGGACTCTCCCTAATTTCTTGGATTGTAAAGGCAAATGGGGGAAAGGTGTATTTTCAAACTTGCAAGATTCTGTTAATATAACCTTAGCATAAACATAGAGTTAGTATTCTTAAATGTCTGTAGAGATTCTCAGTCCTCCAGGTCATGATTGTCCCAAAGGTGCTTTTTCAGAGGCAATTGGACTTTTGTGGGTTTTTTTTTTTTTTTTTTTTTTTTTTTTTTTTGAAGATGTTTCATTTCTCATCCAAGAAGCTTCTTCAGCTCTGGCAGAATAGTTGTTCCTGAATGTGCTTCACATCTGGACTACCTAAGATTGTTTTCCTTGTTTTTTGCAGCAATTATTCTGCCACACACATTTATGGTCTTTCATAGTCCAAATTTATAATCCAAAGACACACAAGCTAATACTATTTTTATTGTAAGATTATTGTAACAAAAACTTGCAAGTCTGGATATGCTTCCTCCATTTTATACTTGTGAGACATAAGTATGTGTTTTATGTCTTATGTCTTTATACTTATGTATAAGACATAAGTTTGTGCTGCCCTACTCACACACCCATGTAACTGTAGTTTAGTGAGTTTATTAATATTCCCCAGCAATTCCCTTCACCAAAAAACTCGGAACTGTCCCAATTAAGTCTAGGCACAAGCAGACCAATGCTAGTCCACAGAGCAATGGCCAAAAAGTCCACAAGGCACTTGAAAGTTTCCCAATCAAAATAAATCCATCAGGCAAACTTAAATCCATAACACAAGACAGTTCATGAGGCAAGTAAAGTCCACAGTGTCCAAGGCATGATCCAAGTCAAGGCACGGTATCAATCAAAAGCGAGGCAGGAATCACAACAACCAGAAAACACACAGCTAGGAAACAAACACGTTGTTCCCAGCATCACTTCCATCTGTCTGATGTGCTAAAAAGCCACCTTCCGGTACAGCCCATCAAGCAGGGTGATGCTTTCTCCTCACAAGTAGTGTTTTTTCTCTGTCCTATGTGTTCTTGGATTAGGTGCAGAAGGCAATTCCTCCTCCTCCTCATTGACCCATCACAGCTGCATACTTTCCCCACCTGGAGCCTCAGACAAATCCCTCACAGACAGCTGCTCAGAGCCATTCATCAACTGTGCCAGGAACTTTATCCTCCCCGAAGCTGACAACTAGAGAGCTGTCTGGGGAAGCATGGGGGGGTGGAGGGTGGAGTCATCTCATTGTTTGGGATGCTTTCTTAGGTTACAATTCTGGCACCATTCTTCTGTCTGTTATCTGGGTTGCTATCCTTCCTCCTGTTCTTCAGCGTTATTCCTTTTGCCCATCACATTCCACCAATTATTTTTCAAACTTCACATCAGGATAAATACACATACTTCTGCAACACTCTGTTATTTTCACTCTGATCTAAGCACCTTCCTCATATTTTTTCTTATGCCTATGCTCCATTCATTCTGTTGGAAGATTGATTTATTTCTTTTTCTTATATGACCAGTTTTCATTTGAGTTTCTTTCACTTTTCTCCTTTTTCCATTGTTTCCTAACGCTCATTTTTTTACACTAAAAAATAATGTTTGTCTCACATTCAAAACCTGTCATGTCTCTTATAAACTTTACTATTTCATGAGAAACAATCACATTGATCATATCTTTAAATGTATATTTCCATGTGTACACACAGACTTATATTTAAACCATGCACTAAAAACAAATAAATCTCCTAAATTTCTATTTACCAAATAGTAATCATTTTAAGTTATTCCTGGGTTTCAAAGTGGCATAGTCACTTTTTCTGGACTCTCTCATCTCATTCCCATCATCCTTTTGTGTCACCTAGCAGAATAGATTTCCCCCCCCCTTGTATTGTATTTATTCAGAATATTGCAAAAATTTTCCCAGACCTCATATGTGGTTCTTCTATTATCACTGTTCACTGAAGTATAACATGCAATTATCACCAACCTATGAATTTCTATTTTCATAGCACCCACAAAAACATAGGTGCCACCAATTCATACTGTCTGCCATACATTTTAGCCCTTTCATTCATATTTAAAATTACATCTTCACCTTACTTCCTTGTATTTATCAACTCTAGTCACAAAATTAAGCTGCTTCATTCAGTTCTGTTATATCCTTCCCTTTTATCTCAGTTTTGCAAACCACAATGTGTACATTTTTGTTTCTTTCAATACAGTTGTTAATCTATGTTTTTTAACATTGACTTCTACATTCTCATTGCAACGTTATACATATGGTCGCAGTGGTGGGTTTCAAATTTTTTTACTACCAGTTCTGTGGGCATGGCTTGGTGGGCGTGGCATGGCTTGGTGGGTTTGGCAGGGGAAGGATACTATAAAATCTCCATTCCCTCCCCACTCCAAGGGCAGGTTACTGCAAAATCCCCATTTCCTCCCGATCAGCTGGGACTCGGGAGGCAGACAATAGATGGGGGTGAGGCCAGTCAGAATTTTTACTACCGGTTCTCCAAACTAATCAAAATTTCTGCTACCAGTTCTCCAGAACTGGTCAGAACCTGCTGAAACCCACCTCTGATATGGTGGCCTTCAATGGATGAATCCAAAGATATTGGTCTCTATGACCAATATTGTTTTGGTCAATTGGAACTTTCACATAGCATTTATATTAACATACTGTAGATAAGGTATAGATTAGGCTAGCAACCTTCATCTTTGTATACAGCATTCCCCATTAACATGAAAGAAAGCATCAGCCATTTTAGCCAATATTCCACAAGCAGAACCAAAAGCACAGTTTTACTTTTAGCAGGCTCATGCTATTTTATTCAAATTAGGGTCTAAGAATGAAATTGCAAGCCAATCTACTGTTGTCTATATGCTATCTTCAATAAGGCATTTACAGTATGCTCACATATGCTCAGGATTCAGGTAATGAGTGGAGGAATTCTCCTGCAGAAGAATAACCCTGTTAGTCTGTTACAGCAAGTTTTGTTAGCGCTTACCAAATGATTAAGATATTCTCAAATGCATGGAGATTATTGACATATTTTTAATCTATTCATCTAAATAAATGTTACAGTGTTATTCATTGAATGTTGCCACCAACAATTCCAATCCTCGATAAATCATGGATGTAACACTGAAATGTGTGTGTGTATATATAATATGCAGTTAAACTGTACTAGTGCTTTGCAAAATATGTTTTGTAAAATCCACTAAGTTTAAAATGTAAAATTATTTGGTGAATTCTTTGGGCATTGCATCAAGAGTTCCAATTTCAGTTGGTACAATAATTATTTTTTTCCTCCATAATCTTTGAATCTTAATCTGAAAATCATAGGGGTTTTGTTGTTGTTGTTGTTTTGCCTAATTGTTTTTCAGTTGTTTCCAGTTATTGTCACATCAATGAACCATCTCTTCTTCCTTTCTACAACAGTAAAGTTTGGCGTATTACATTCTAAATGTTTACCTATTTGAATTCTGAAATTCCAGAAATGTTGACTTACTCATATTGCAGGTTTTTCAGGCACATAGCCCTAGTAAGACTATCTCTCCAAGAGTAAAGCTGAATTTGCTACATAAAGACCAGTGGACAATTGTTGCAAGTCTATCATGTCATTGTTTATACACTGCATGATTTTACTACAGCTAATAAAGTAATATACAGTTTTATCCTTAATTTTACAAAGTTGACATTTGGCATTGCTTGAAATATATACAATTTTAGCTTTAATGGTATTGATACACAGAGCTTCCTCCTGACTACCATGATTGTTCTCTCAATTACAATTTTATGTGTTCCAGATTGCACATACCAGCCATGGACTGATTTTTTAATCCAACTTTAAATTAGTTGCTTCTTATATTCTGTTTTAAATGTTCTTTGGGGAGTTTTACTTACTACCTTCTACAAGTAGATTATTTTCAGGTTTTTTCCTTCCATAGTTTTGTATTTATAACAGTCCTCTACCACATCTATTACTGAGTACGTATAATCTACAAATACCACTTTGGGGGTGAAATGCATGATCTCTTATAATTAGCTTCCTTCTTTTCCAATTAAATGGTATTTCTGATCAAATAGTATTAACTATTTCCATCATTTAATTTGAATTTTTTTGTAAAAAATGGACTCATATAATTTGACCTAGAGATGTAATTTGAACAAGTAGTGTTTTTAATTTAGTCATGCAATAAATAGGAAAAAATCCATTAATTCTAAATATTTGTATCCCTTTTTGGATAGCTGGTATCTAATGGTATTTCCATTTATTACCTGTAGCCCACTTTCACTTATAATTTTGCCTTTAATTATTAAGCTAGCACATTTCTCCAGGCCAAATTTTGTTCCTACATCTTTTGTGTTCAACAAAAACTCCATATCAGCTTTTGATGTACCATAGAATATTATGTCACCCATATAAAGTACATGATTTATTTTTGGACTTTATTTTTTGACTTGGTACCACAATTGGTTTTGTTCAGGATTCATTGTCAGTATAAAGAGTAATGGTGACCATGAATCCGGTTAAAATATACCTTATTTTATTTTTACTTCCCTCAAGTCATCCCCATTTACCATTAAGATGGTTCCTCACAAGGTCACTGACTGTTCTAGAAATTTTCTAATATTTCTGCTTATTCCAAATAATTCCAAGCATTTTTTTTTCATTATGGAGGAATCAGTCAAATGCCTTTTAGAACCTATCAATGCAAGAAAAATTTTTAAGGTTTTTTCTTTTAGGTTTTTTTTTTAAGGATGGAAGATTTGTTTTGTTTTATTTTGTTTTGTTTTGTTCTGTTCTGTTCTGTTCTGTTCTGTTCTGTTCTGTTCTGTTCTGTTCAATTACTGGTTGGTGTTTTATGTAGATAAATTTTTGCAAGTATCCTTTTGTTCCAGTGGGAAAATTGTATTTTCTTTCAAATATGCATACATTAGTTGTGCTATAATTCCAGTAAATAACTTGAATATTATGGACAGGCAAGTTGTAAGCCTGTAACTGTTGGAGTCCGTTCCTTTTCTTTTATTTCTCGGCAGTAGAAATGTTTTGCCAGGTTTTACAATTTTTTTCATTTTGTGTTGTTTGCAGAAAGTCATTCAGCTGGGTTGCTAGCCTGGAATATAGACTTGTTAATTATTTGAACCAAATTCCATGTGGTTAATATTTTCCTAGATCACTCCAGTCTCTTATCTTTGAGGGCACCATCATCATCATCATATTAGCAGAAAGGGAAGGAAGATATAGCAAAAGGATAGGTCAAAGAAAAATAATAATGACAAAAATGCTAAATCCAGTCCGAACATCTGGCTGACTGTGCAACGAATCATAATAAAAACGTATGCAGTATTCCTCACTTGCAGTAAGGCCAATTTTGGCATACTTTACCATTATGTCACAAGTGCAGCCAACCCCATTTCAATCCCATGCATGCTCATGCTGTTCTATGCAAGGAGACATGTGCAGTGTACTGACAAAAGCTCAGAATACCAATGTAGAGGTAATTAAGATAGATAGATAGATAGATGATAGATAGATAGATAGATAGATAGATAGATAGATATAAATTTACATTTGCTGTTAAAGAAATAAAGGGAGACTAGTATAGATCTACTTCAAGCTATTTAGCTCTCATCAGCTAGCCATACCCTTACTCAGATTCGAACTTGGGCTGCCTGCATATTAGGCAGTTGTATTAACCTCTGAGCCACAAGTTCTCCTCCCTTTATCAGCTTGAGCCAGGGGAGAGATTAAGTGTTTTTCTGTCAAAGCACCTGGTCTACCCTAATATGGGAGGAAGCATACTGCTTCCCTTTCGACTTTCAGCTCCAATCCAGGAGTCCTCAAGCAGTCACATTCACGACAAACCATTTCATACCAAATTTATATTTGCTGATAAAGAAATAAAGGGAGCTGAAAGGCAAAAGGGAAGCAGTACGCTCCCTCCCATATTGGGGTAGACCAGGTGCTTTGACAGAAAAGCACTTTATATATACATACATACATACATACATACATACATACATAACTATGGCTATGTCTGATCTCATTAAAAATGGATCACCAGTTTAAACTGATAGGCAAAGGCATCGATAGAAATAGCTATCACCTACCAGTCTGTGAACTGATTATCATGGGAATAATATCCCTTCTAGCAACTTCCTTCCCAGGATGATTTTTGTCTTGTCCAGATTGTTCCAATTTATTCACCTTTACCCTGGACATTATTGCCATCAGACTGATTCAAAGCATCAACAGCTTCCTTAGCTGAGATGAAAATGAGAAACTGAAGTATGTGTTATGCACATGCTGGTGACTGACAGTGCATTCCCAACACCCTAAAGAATCATTCCGATTGTTTCAACACACTGTTGAATTGCATAGGACACAAGATCAAATACTGAGAAACGTCGCATACCAATTTCCAAGGGGCTGAATCCCTCAGTATCATCTTCTGAAACTGATCTTAAAGGAGGGACTAAGCTCAGTGGCTAAGATGCTGAGCTTGTCGATCGAAAGGTCGGCAGTTCAGCGGTTCAAATCCCTAGTGCCACATAACAGGGTGATCTCCCAGCTTCTGCCAACCTAGCAGTTCGAAAGCACATAAAAAATGTAAATAGAAAAATAGGGACCACCTTTGGTGGGAAGGTAACAGTGTTCTGTGTGCCTTTGGTGTTTAGTCAAGCCAGCCACATGACCACGGAGACATCTTCGGACAGCGCTGGCTCTTCGGCTTTGAAACGGAGATGAGCACCGCCCCCTAGAGTCAGGAACAACTAGCACATATGTGCAAGGGGAACCTTTACCTTTACCTAGGCCATTGTACTCCCTTAACATAAAGGCAAGGCAAAAAAGCTGCCTCTGTCTCAAACCGAGAACTGGAAAAAATATGCATATTAATGTGAAACCATTTTTTAATAATATTACTAGGGATTATATTATACAAGTAAAATTAATACAACAAGCTAAGATAGAAAACACTCTGTGTGTGACGGAGAGAGGTGGTGGTGGAGGAAGGAATGAAAAAAAAAATAGATGAAACATCCCCCTTCGTCCCTATTAAGTGCAATTACTTATCACTGTCTTTTAAAATACAGCCAAATCAGGGGTGAAATGCTCTAGGTTCGGACCGGCTCGGGCGAGTAGGTAGCGATGGCAGCGGGCAGTTCGGAGAACCGGTAGCAAAAATCCCTGCCCCTGCCCCCCATGCCCAGCTGAGCCGCGTAATCATCAGAGGCTTTTTTTTTCTTTTAAATACCTCTGACGAGGCAAGCTCTGACGATCCCAGCTCTGACGATCCCAGCCGAGTTGCCTGATCGGCAGAGGGTTTTTAAACCCTCTGACGATCAGGCAACTCGGCTGGGATCGTCAGAGCCTTTTGAAAGCATTTTTTTACATGGTTTTACATGTAAAAAATGGTTTTAAAAGTAAAAAAAAATTGGCCACACCCACCCAGTCACATTACCCCTCCCCCCACCAAGCCATGCCCACAGAACCAGTAGTAACAAATTTTAGATTTCACCACTGAGCCAAATGCTTCTTCATTCCATATCTCACCCCATTTTCTATAAACCAATCTCTAAATTTTAGCTTTCCTTATTAATCAGCAAAAGTCCAGTAAAAATTAGAAATAACCGCTTAAATATTTCTATCCCCATTTCCATTTAAATAAATTCCCCCTAATCCCTCTTTTTAAAACAATTAAACATTACCAAAAATTATCATCATTGTTTAATCCCAATCTGAAAATCTCTTAAACATGAGCAGACATAATAACCTATTATTTATATATCAAAGATAACATAAGTATTATAAATTAATTCATTACACTCATTTAATGTGAAACAATTGAATTAATTTACAATACAGAGCACCTTTTTTAATATATGGGAGTCCTCATCTGGTCTGCACAACCAACGCAGTGTCATTGACCCCCAATATGCATGTTTCAAGACAAACAGTTTGGCAATCTTTGAAAAACACCACAGTTCTTCATGTTCAAATTGCAAAAAGAGCTAAAATAAAGACAATTAAAATTTCCAGGCATTAAAGAGGACTTTAGTCTGACAGTCAATTGGATGCAAGATAAAGTTGGCATCACAATACAGATTTTCTTTTATTAGTGGATGAACCAAACTCAGTACCCTTTCAAAACCTCTCAAAGTGTATAAACATAGCTAATATATCTTTAATATAATGTATACAAATTTATTGGAAATGTTCACAACAATATTAAGAACTAATACAAACTGAAGTACAATGAGAAATGAAAAAGAGAAAGGAGAAAATAAATGAAAAAGCTAAAAATGCATCAAAAAAAGAAATTAGGAAATTAAAAAAGAAAACAAAGAAAATAGAAAAAAGTTATTTAAAAGATATAAAGAACTCACAGCAGTTATAAATACATATATTTTAACCTCCCTCTCCCTCCCTCTCTCTCTTTCTCTCTCTCTCTCTCTCTCTCTCGTTACATCATACTTTCTTCTTTCTGTAGTCTCTGTTGCCTAATCATCAAAAACATAATTCACAAATTCCTTTTCTTTTTTTTATGCAAAAAGTCATTAAAGAGACAAAATAGAATAACAGAATTGGAAGGGACCGTGGAGGTCTTCTAGTCCCACCCCTGCTTAGGCAGAAAATCCTATAGGATTTCAGACAAATGATTATCCAATCTCTTCTTAAAAACTTCCAGTGTTGGAAGTGTTTACAACTTCTGGAGGCAAGTTGTTCCACTGATTAATTGTTCTAACAGGCAGGAAATTTCTCCTTAGTTCTAAATTGATTAGTTTCCTTGATTAGTTTCCTACCCTGTTTCTTGTTCTACCCTCAGGTGCTTTGGAAAATAGCTTGACTCCTATGTGGCAGCCCCTGAGATATTGGAACACTGCTATCATGTCACCCCTAGTTCTTCTTTTCATCAAACTAGACATACCCAATTCCAGCAACTGTTCTTTATATGTTTTAGCCTCCAGTCCCATAAACATCAGATGTCCAACACATATTGTCTTTTCTCTAATCAAACAAGTCAATTTGGCCACTTCAACAAGTTCGGTCATCTTCACTAATCATTCCTCCATTGTAGGTACTGTAAGGCCATCTTTCCATCTTTATGTATGCAATAATCTCGTTGCAATTATCATATATAAAAGCAGTGTTCCATGGCTCTTTTCTAATTGTTTAACCATTGATCCCAGGATTCAATTGAATATTAATCTTTAAAAGCCCTAGAGCTCTCAACATTGCCAGACAGTGTGACCACTAGGCTAAATGGAGAAAACTAGACTAAATTCTACTAATGAATGAATATACCACTTCCATACCTAGTCCATTTCCATTTAAGAAAGCTAGTAGTGTCAATGGTGATTTTTGTTGATATGTTTTTACATTAAAATAAATGTGAACAAAACAATATTTTTCTGCGGTTCTGTTGCCGTTTCAGTTCCTTGAATCCTGCTGTGTAACATAAAGCTATGTTATATTAAACATAACTCCCCAGAATGAAATAAACCATTCCTATATTTTCTACTCATTCTCATTCTCTTGTTAATAAATCAGCAGTTTTCATATCACTCCATTCCCTACACCTGAACCCATTACAGTTGATACTGTAGAAGAAACTGACAGTTAAGAGCAAATTTTATTGACAGTCTCGTTGAACATAATTACTCAACAAGAACCATCGTGAATCCATTACCCAGAGTCTAAGTCAGCATTAATTTTGTGACACCTTTGATGCCTAGGCAATAGACAGAGGGTCACTGGGCTTTGATTATCGCTCCTATCCCACCATTCATTAAAATAATCAGGACACCTGGTAAAAATGGCTATTCACAAAAATGGCTTCACTTCCATATAAAGATTGAATTTATTTCATGGATTGAGAGACAAATGAGGATGCACACAATATTTTTATTATTTTCTCTTGCCTTTGATATCACCCTGCTGTGCTGCTTCAGATCTGTAGACATAGAACTGTAGATCTTCCATATAGCCAAGCACTCCTACATGATTCATCCCCATCTGCCAGAGGATGCTGTGCCTCAAGCAAGACAAAAACACAAAAGCATAGGGTTACAATTACATTACATGCCCATACCCACATACCAAATGTTCATATACCACATGAGTGTCAGGGTTGCTGTTACCCAATTTTGACTGAACAGAACAGAATAACAGAATTGGAAGAATAACAGAACAGAATCTTCTAATTCAACCCCTTGTTCAAGCAGGAGACCGTATACCATTTTCAACAAATGGTTGTCCAGTCTTTCTTAAAAGTCTTCACCCACAACTTCTGAAGGCAAGTTGTTCCACAGATTAATTGTTTTACTGTCAGGAAATTTCTCCTTAATTCTAGGTTTGTTTGTTTGTTTGTTTGTTTGTTGTATTTGTATACCGCCCTTCTCCCGAAGGACTCGGGGCGGTGAACAGCCAGCAGATAAAATACAGAAAATACAAAATTTAAAACAATATTAAAATCCAATTAAATTAATTTAAGGGTTGCTTCCCCCTTTGTTCAGTTTCCATCCAGTGCTTCTTATTCTTGCCTTCTGCCACCTCTTCTTTGTGGCAGCCCCTCAAATATTCGAACACTGATATGTCAGAAAATAATTCTTATTTTCACTAGACTAGACATACCCAATTCCTGCTGTTGCTGTTGCCCAACTTTGATTGGTACTGGCATGAAGGCTACTTATTAATGGTAGATCAGATTTGACAATAGTCTTACATGCATTGTTGTGCTGCCATTGGGACTACTATAATGCATTCTCTGTGGTCTACCTATAAGAACAAATTGGAAGTATTAATTGGTACAGAACAATGCCAGTAAAATCTTGATCAGAGCAAAATGCTAAAAACATGTGATTCCATTGCTTCAGCAGTTACTTAAGCTAATAAACCAATTCACATCCAGGTTTTAATCAAGGAGACTTTGAAGTCTTAATCAGCTTAATCAAGCTCTTTTGAGAACCATCTCTTCTCATGTGAATCTGGCTTTTCTTCATGATAGCTATTGCAGCACTTTGCCTATGTAATTGCCTTCAAAGGTCCATTTGCTGACAAAGCAAGGAATGTCAGGTGCAAAGAATCAGAACCATTCGTAAAGTTGCAGCATAGAAGATTTATTCAAGCCTATACACAAGAATTGAGACAACCGAGACAACCAAATAGGCAGTAGATAAGGGTCAATGGAATTTAGGGGGGAGTGATTGGATTTGGATTTCTTGTGCAAGACAATGACTCTAAACTGATGATGCATTTAACTCTGTCCCCACAACTCTGCCTGCTCTACATCAAAGCTTTTACTACATCAGTACTAGAGTTAAAAAAAAAAAAATGGAACCACATAACCAAAATCCTCCCCTTTTTTATATGTGTTGCAAGGTAGGGTGTTGATTTTACAGGTAGTCCTTGACCTACAACTGTTTACTGAAAAAAGTGAATTGTGACCATTTTTCACAGTTACAACCTTTGTATAGCCCCATGATCATGTAATCAAAATTAAGATGCTTGGCAACTGGTTCATATTTATTACCATTGCTGTGTCCCAAGGTCATGTGATCATCTTTTGTGAACCTTTTGACAAGCAAAGTCAATGGGGAATCCCAATTCACTTAATAACTGGGTTTATTTATTTATTTATTTATTTATTTATTTATTTATTAAATTTATACTACTGCAGTGATTCACTTAACAAATGTGGCAAAAAGGTTGTAAAGTGGGGCAAAACTCACCTAACAAATGTCTACTTGACAACAGAAATTTGGGGCTCAGTTGTGGTCGTAAGTCAAGGACTACCTGTACAGGTGTGACACATTTCAGAAATTGGGTTTTTTTTTTTACCCCAATCCCCTCTCCAATGCCCCTGTAAGACACATTTTCTTTATACGCAGCTATGATGTGCTTCAAATATTTTTGTTGTTCTTGACTAACCACTATTGAATTCATACTTTATTCTATTCAATATTTTGCTGTTATTTTTGTTTATTTTGACTCATTATATTTTGTACTCTTTATTCTGCTTTCGGTTTGACAGTGTAAACTAAAAGATTATTATTATTTTTCACTGTTTTAGTAGATGTTTTGAGCACTCCTTTTTGGAGAGGAAAATTAGGATATAAACATTTACATAAGTAGGAATAAGCCAGTTAATAAGCCAGTCTATAAGCCAGTTAATATTTCATGATGAACCCAAATAGCACATATGAGCAGGTCATGATTTATGCCACAAGGGAAATTGAAGAATCCTTGATTTTCTTTCTACCAAATTGCCAAACTAATGAGAGTACAATAGTAATTAAAATTGAACAACTGTTAGTATTTTCTTCTTGTTTATGCTTGTAAGTAAATGCATATGGTGTTGAATGTCTTGTTGTGAATCAATATTTACTTGTCAAGTTGGTAAGCAGTGAGTAGAGGAATAGGAAATATTTTCTTCTAGACCCAAATTAGACCTAGATTCAAATCCACTCAATATTAAGTTTACCTTGAGCAAGATGTCCGTCATGTTTCAGCCCAATGTATAATTTTGTTGTGGGAGCAAAATGGGGAGACAAAGAACAAAATAAGTTGCTTTGAATTATATCAGGAGGAAAAGCAGAATGTAAGTGTAATGCAAAAATACAGATAAATAATTGGGACTCGCCATTTTCATCATGTTAACTCTGTTTTATCAGATTTGCAATCTCAAATCCTATTGTAGAGTGCAGTAAAAGATTTATGTAATCCTAAAAGCTTCAATTGGCTGGAACCTGGTTACCTAAAACATTTATATTCTCCTATATGGATAGTTTAGGACTTTTTCCATGGCTTTTTTCACTGCTCAACATTATAAATCATCATGAAAACCATCATTTTAAGTTTGGCCCCCATATTATGCCTAATCGCAATGGTCTTTTCAAGGCTAGGGCAATATCTTTGGTTTCATGTACTGTAAAGCTTTTTACAAAATCATTCACATCTAGAATTCTTAACTTGCAGTCAAGGATTTAACTTCTCTCTTTTTTATTGCTATATATTACATTTAAACACAACCCTAAAATATAAATTAAACTTTAAATTCTCAAAGAATGCCTGTTGAATGACCGCTATAAACTTATTCTAACAGTAAAAGATTATACACTCATCCATGTAACCTGGATAGTTTCTTGATCAGTGTTAAAGTGGATATCATACAGCATCCAAGCTTCTGCCACAACACAAGTTGCAACACAGAACTAAACAGGCAACGTTCGTAGGTGACCTTCCTGTTACTTTTGACTATTCTAAATCAACAGATTAAGCCATCTCCACCCTGCTTCTAACAAGCTCTAATTCTAAGTTTGCAGCACTAGTAAAGGAATTCTCCTAGATTTTTTTCCCCCATGGTCCTATCTTGGACTTCCAGGCAGATGCTTCCCACCCACATACCTAACTGTCTGAAAGGCTACTGCTTCATCCTGACACCTCCCCAAAATAATGGGTTTATAGCTGCATTCCAATGGATGTTTCGGTAGTGAGATGTAGTTACATTAAATTATTTCAATATCTTATCAAAGATAGTTTCTTTTGCTAGGGCTGTTATTGCAGAGTTTCATTGGCCATTTTGTATCGGTTTGATATAGCCGCCTGGGTATCTCTTCCTCAAAAACCAAGTATGTGTGTAAGATTTTTAAAATATACACATTTGTCAGAAGAATTGGGACTGATTCTGGCCACTTGATCAGCCATCCCTAGATCTGTTACTCTATAAATATAAAATGGCCTTGAGACTACAATGTATGAAGCATCCTACTTCTGCATGTTCTTAAAGCAAACAGAGAGCAAATTTGACTTGTTTTAAATTTAAATATATATCCTACTCAAAGTAGTTTCTCTCCTCCACCTCTCCCCTTCCTATATGCCTGATTTTGATTTATGGTTTCTTTGACTTGGTGTGTGCTATTAAACTAAAAAAAACAAAAAGTGTTTCTCAGTGCACATTGTGAGTCAGTAAGTACTCTTTTTTTTTTTTTTTTTTTTTTTACTATTTTACTATTCCCTATTATTTATTGCCTAATTATGGCAGTAGAAATCTGCAGTGGCAGTGTCTTGATGGGAAGTCAATGCTGAGGAAGGGAGGCAGGCTGGCTGGTTAGTTCCTGCTCTTCTTTTTATCCCCATATATCATTTCATGTATTCATCAACAGAACAATTTTAACAAAATGTGTGCAAGAGATTGGAAGAAAGATCCAGAGAGAAAAAAATCACATGGTAGGCTTATATGTTTTTACGATCAAGTGTTTAATTGAGTGTGTGTCCTACATGAAGGAGGGAAGCGCTCTCAACTCTTGGTTCATAATCCTCCAACCCATGCCTGGATTCAGTAGCTTGCTAATAACTGCTATAACTCTAAAGGGTTGCCATAAAGAAGAGTGGGTCAACCTATTCTCCAAAGCTCCTGAAGGCAGTATAAGAAGCAATGGATGGAAACAAATCAGGGAGAGAAGCAACCTAGAACTAGGGAGAAATTTCCTGACAGTTAGAACAATTAATCAGTGGAACAACTTGCTTCCAGAAGTTGTGAGTGCTCCAACACTGGACGTTTTTAAGAAGAGATTGGACAACCATTTGTCTGAAATGGGATAGGGTTTCCTGCCTGAGCAGAGGGATGGACTAGAAGACCTCCAAGATCCCTTCCAACCAAACTCTGTTATTCTGTTATCCTGTTCTGTTATCTGTTAAGCAGATGCCTTTATATGAGATTCCTCCTCCCATCTGCCCATAGCTGGTGAGAGAGATAGGGCCCCCACACCAGATGTACTTTTGTTGGCAAGTAAAAAGAAAAATAAACAACAAAAGGAAATTAAATTGTAAGGTACCCCCTCCTGGGCCTCAAACATTGAGACGCCAGATAGGGATATCGCCCACTTACAGAGTTTAAATAGAATCAAATTTTATTGAAAAAAAATATATGAAAGAGAAAAAGTAACTAACTCATTTTCACTTTAAACAGTCGGATGCCGCACTTTTAACTGGTGGAGATAAAAATACAGAGTTGCTCAATCACAAACTATCAAAAGGAGTAGGAAAAGATAGAAAAAGTACAAAAAATCTATCAGGCCTCATTCTCCCCTCCCCCCATCCCCACCCCCAAATCCCTAAGGATTCCAAGTCAGTTAATTCTAAAGCTGCTGGGGAAAACAAAAACGTGCCCCATTTCTCTGCCAAGCCTTAGTTCTCAGTTTCTTCCCTTGTTTTAAAACACAAAGCATCTTTCTCTCTAGTAAAAAGGGAAAGGTTTGGGTAATCTGACTTTCTATGTGACCCAGGGGATGCAACAGTCCCTTGCGGAGCTATTGATGCCAAGTCTAAGATGTGTGAATATGGATTGAGACTCAAATGTGTCCAGCTGTCAGTGAATATAGTGTGGAGAACCGACTGCCCATTCATTCTTCAAGCTTATATAGGTATGAAGGTAATTCGTAAGCATACCATGTCTTTAAAAATAAATGAAGGGGGAAAAAAAAAACCATAGAGAAATGATCATAATGATATATCTTGGCATCCTTTCCAGCACATGCCAACACTTGCAGCTCTTATCATCTCAAACTCTCTCTTAGGGTATATTCAGGCTATCAGATTAAATGATAGTGCATTACAGTTTTGCCACGATAATTGGAACTCAATTAGAATTGAATTGCCTGAATGCATGAAAGCTTCTGCTCTCTTTTATTAAGTCATCTTGCTTCGTGGCCATGAAAAGCAAGGGAGGAAGTGATCAGAGAGAGTCTGGGGTGGATGATTTTTAACAGGAGCTTCCCTTGTTCAGACAATCAAAATACAGCCTACTAATATATCTAATGCCAGGGCAGTGGGATTAATGCCAGGTTTTTTTTTTATTATTATTGCACTCCCTTACTGTGTGTTTAAGAGCAGTTTGAACTCCAGGCCTCAAAGTGGTAAAATAGTTATTTCTCTGCCAAAAAAGAAATACCTTCTGATGATTTTGATTTTATAAAATAGCATGGCTAATATTATGTTGCTAAGCACTGCATTTTTAAAAAAAGATTAATGTGATCACCTTGAATTGTCCAAGTGGCAAACAAGGACACAATATGTGCGGTTTCCTAAGAAGCTGAAGTATGGATATTCATACAAAGGGCTTGGCTGCCATCACTAGTGCATGGTAATTCAGGGAGAAGTCTCATGTCTCAAATAAAGCTTCTGGATCCAAATGCCTCCAGGAATGTTGTCTAGGACAATTCTGGTTCTCTTGTCATTTGACACAGTCTGGTCTATATTTGTTCTGCCCCAGCTCCGGATTTCCAAGGATATTGACACACGCCAACAGTCCTTATCAAATTTATTAAGTAGCAAGAATAAACCAAAGTCCAGCAAAGCTTGGCAACCAGCCCAGAAAACAAAATACGATAAGACTTTTCCAGAAATGCTCTGATGATAATTACAAGTTGTTTCCAGCAAGAAACTTACTAACCGCATGTGATTTAAATAGGCTAAGGGAGTGGCCAATTATCTTCAAGCCTTACTCTCGAGGAGACCTCCTCGTCCTGAGTAGCCACTCCTGCCTTTTGGCAGCCCTGCGTGCTCGAGCATTGAGAAGAGGCTCCTCCACTTCGCTCTCTCCACTTGAAGGAGCCTCTGGAGGTTCTGAAGGCCCTGGCTGAGTCTCTGCTTCTGGCACCACATCCTCTTCAGCCTCCTCGCTGTCTGACGCGAGCGCTTGCTGCGCAGGCTGCTGGCGCGACACCACACCAGCCTCCTCGTCGTCGGGATCAGCCATGATCCGCGCAGGCCGCTGGCAGGCCACAACAATATTCACTAGAACAGGGTGTAAAACTCAAGGACCGCAGATCCGGCCCACAAGGACTGGCCCGCAGTGCCTCTGCCAGTGAAATGGAACTTGGGTGACAGCCTCCTGCAACCCTCTGCCAGTGAAAACAGAGCTCAGGAGGGCTGCGGGCAGGCCTCCCAAGCTCTATTTTCGCTGACAGAGCACTCGGGCCACCACAGGCACCCCTGACATGAGTGATGTTGAGCTGGCCACGCCCATCATGGCCACCCCCACTCAGCCCCCCCGGGCTGCAACCCTGATGTAGCCCTCAATGAAAACGAGTTTGACACCTCTGCACTAGAAGATAGGGAAGTTTCTGAGGGTGGGGCTTTTTTACATTGAAAAAGATGGCTTTGTGCCAGGTCTCCAAAAACATAGTCCTCCTTGTTCCCCACAAGAGCATACCAACGTTTGGGCTGCCCTCCAGAGTCTTTGCCATCTTCTTCTCTTAGGAGTGGACTTTTTTTAATGAACAACTAGGTCATTATAAGGAGAGTAAGAAATATTTTCATTTCTGGTCTTATAGGTAGTTAAACTACTTATACGATCGCCAATAGTTTCCATGGAAGGAAAATACTCAATAGCTGTTCCATGCTTCTCATGTCTTGGCACTCTAGTGATGTGGCCATATCTTCTCCTCGTACCTTTGGAACCAAACAACGTGTAATAATTCCACATGCACAGCATGTAGCTCTGCCTCTATGGTTAATTTTACCCATTATAATCTACCAGAAATATAGTATGCTTTTTTCCCCTCTCACTAATATGATTGGAATGAATGTCCCTCTCGCTGATGGAACTGGAAAGGTTATGAAAAGCTTCCATTAGTGCCAATTAGAACCTTTTATTTTTCTTCTAAACCTTCTGATCATACTGGGGGGCGGGGGGGGGAGGAAATGGAGGAGGCACTGTTGTAGTTTTAATCACAGCAAGGAAGGGAAACAATAAGCCTTCTTTCCCTGCACACTGCATCCCCCCTAAGGATCGTGCCTCCTATATCTATAATTATTTAAAATAAAGATATAGTCCTCGACTTTGAACCATATGTTTAGCGACTGTTCAAAGTTACAACAGTGCTGAAAAAGTGACCTGTGGTCATGTTTCACACTTATGACCATTGCAGCATCTCTATGGTCTATTTAGGCCAGGGGTCCCCAAACTTGGTAGCTTTAAGACTTGTGGACTTCAACTTGAAATCCACAAGTCTTAAAGCTGCCAAGTTTGAAGACCTCTGATTTAGGCCCTTGGCAACTGGCATGTATTGATGACAGTTGCATTGTCCTGGAATCATGCGATCCCCATTTGTAATCTTCCCAGCTGGCTTCTGACAAACAAAGCCAATGGGGAAAATCAGATTCACTTAAGTGAATAAGTTATTAAGTAAATAACTGCATTATTTACTTAATAACTTCAGTGATTCGCTTAACAACTGTGGCAAAAAATAAAAGGTTGTAAAATCAGGCACAACTGATTTGCTTAGTAACAAAATTTTGAGGCTCAGTTTTGATTGTAAGTTAAGGACCATCTGTATGCTACACTTTAGGCATAAAGCATAGCCTGAGCTGTGCAGCTTTCTATTAAAGAAATGAGGAACATGATTGCAGCCCAAAATCAGATAGGATATTATTCTTTTTAGGGGTGGTATGGGTTTGGTTTTTTGGGGGGGGAGGACTGAGAGGTTTTCTCCCCCCTTGGGCAGAGATAAATATTGGAGGCAATATAATGGAGCTCACTCTATAATCAAAATGCCTGATCTGCTTGATGAAGGAGATGATCAAGCTGGGCCTGAGGGAGGGGTCAAATGTGTCACCAGTCTCAAGTCCCTTCGGGCCCACAAGAAATCTTAGTCCAGCTCACCATGAATTCCGTTGACTCTTATCTATCGCCAATTTGCTTTCACTGTTAGTAATGCAGTATCTTATAGAATGTTTTGTGGCAAGGACAGCTTCCTCCTTTTATTTTTTTCCCCCATTTGAAAGAGGTTTATATTATACCATGTACCATCTGACTTTTTCATGGGAAGGAAAGTGAATTTGGAGACTGCTGTTTGCACAAATTACCTGGGGGGGGAGGCTGTTAAAGATATTTCTAGTTCACTACCACACTTGTAAAGAACATTTATCTGTAAAGAACATTTTTGCATGTAATGAAGAGGGGAAATTGTTTGAGAAGGTTAGATGCCCAGCATCTCATCCTCCGTCCCTCCCTTTCTCTCATTTGCTATGTATTAATTAATTAATTGCCATAGAGTCATTATTAACAGTTTTCAACCTCATAGATAGTTTTTCTCTAGATCTGTCCCTAATTTGGTCTTTTAATTCTTCCAATGGTGCATTCATTGGTACTATAATTGAATCCATCCACCTTGCTGTTGGTCATCCTCTTCTCTTCCCTTCCACCTTTCTCAGCATTAGAGGCTTCTCCAGAGAGCTGGGTCTTCATATGATTTGTCTAAAGTAGGAAAATGTGAGCCTGGTCATTTGGATCTTAAGTGAGAACTGTAGGTTGAATTATTCAATGTCCCATTGGTTTGTTTTCTTGGCTGCCATTGTAGTCTCAGGATTCTTCACCATCAAAATTCAAAAACCTCAATACTCTTTCTATCTTGCTTCTTCAAAATCCAATGTTTACCTCTATGGAGTGTCGCAGGGTGTTCACATGAATCTGATATTTATAAATATAGACATCTCACAGCATTTGACTATCTTTACCAAGGTCTTCATGGCTTCTCTACCAAGTGCAAGTCTGCAACATATTTCTTGACAGCTTGTTCCTTTTCTATTGATGGTTGATCCTAAAAGGCAGAAAATATCCACCAGCTCAATCTTCATTGTCAGTATTAAGGCTGGTTGTTCTACCTGTTGTTGTTTGGTCTTCTTTATATTTAATCTTAATCACATTTTTTTCACTATGATAAATGACTTTTGTTACTAATCCTTGCAAATCATTTGCATTTTCAATTATTGGGGTAGCAGCATCAGCATAGCATGGGTTATTGACATTTCTTCCTCAAATTTTAAAACCACACTCATATTCCTCAAACCCATTTTCCTTTAATATATATTCAATTTATAGATTGAAACAAACTAAAAACAAAGGAGTAATGTCTTACTCCTTTGTTAACCTGAAGCTAGTCTGTTTCACCATGTTCTGTCCATAATGTGCTTTCCTGACCTGTTATAAGTTTCTTGTGAAAACAATAAGATGTTCAACAATTGCCATTTTTCTGAACATGTTCTACAGTTTGTCATGATTGACATGATCCAAGGTCTTTCTCTAATCAATGAAGCACACAGTGGCTTCTTTTTTATATTCTTTGGCTTTTTCAATAATCCAATCTCCAATTGCAATAATGTCTTATGCTCTTTGGCCTTCTTTAAAGCTAGCTTCAACATCTGGCTTCTCTTTTTCCATGTAAGGGTCTAATTTGCATTGGATGATCCTAAGCATTGTTTTACTAGCATGCAAAATTAGGAATATTGTACTATAGTTTGCATACACCAATAAGTCTCCTTTTTTGATATTGGAATGTAGACTGACTTTTTCCAATCTGTTGGCCACTGCATTGTTCTCCAGATTTGCTGGCATAGCTTGGTTAGAACTGTGTTTCTTCTGTTGCTTGTCAGATTTCTGTAGTACAAGTAGTCCTTGACTTACAACCATTCGTTTAGTAATGGTTTGAAGTTACAATGCACTGAAAAAAAGTGACTGTCAGGGTTCCAGTTAAGACAGCCAACAGAATCAAAACTCCAAGTTAGGCATATTCCTCAAAGTATAGATTTATTAGGCATGTCATATTAGCACATCAGGGGAAAACCCAACTCTGGAGGAACCGAGGTTTTCCCTACCCAAATCAAACCCTAAAGTTCTTCCCCTCAAGTCACACATCCATCACATGGTCCAACCAGGTCATAGCCACATCTTGGCTGGCTTTGGTCCATATCTCTCCAACATCTGGTAAAATGTCCTTGGCTCCCATGGGAAAGAATGTTGTTTTGGCTACACATCCCCAGCTATCTCTATCTCCCCTTAAGTTCTCACAGCTCCAACCGGCCTGGCTGGGCAGCCCTGAAGATGCTTCCAAAATGGTTCCACCTTAAAAAATGGCTTCAGGGCTGACAGTGACTTATGACTGTTTTCACACTTACATAGCATCCCCATGGTCGCATGATCAAAATTTGGACACTTGACAACTGGCATGTACTTATGAATGTTTCACAGTCCTGGAATCATGTGATCACATGTTGTAAATTTCCCAGCCATCTTCCAACAAGCAAGTCATCAGTTAAAGAGCTGTGGTGGCACAGTGGTTACACTGCAGCATTGCAGGCTAATTTTGCTGATTGCCAACTGCCAGCAGTTCGGCAGTTCGAGTCTCACCAGCTCAAGGTCAAGTCAGCCTTCCATCCTTCCGATGTCAGTAAAATGAGGAGCCACAGGCAACATGCTGACTGCTTAGAGAGGGCTGTAAAGCACTGTAAAGTGGTATATAAGTCTAAGTGCTATTGCTGTTGCTAAGGTCAATGGGGGAAGCCAGTTTCACTTAACCACATGATTCATAATTCACTTAACCATGGCAGTGATTCATTTAACAATTGTGCCAAAAAGTTCGTAAGTGCTGATTTAACTTCATCTTCTAATACTATAGTTTCTTGTAAATAGGGAATATCTTCTAAGATGTTTTGGATGTTGACATCTCTACTATACAGTATTTCAATATATTCCTTTCATCTTTGTTTGAATTTCTTTGAATCATTTACTATCTGTCCATTGGCATCGTCCACTGTAGGAGTGTTGTAGACATACTATTTTGATTTCACCAAATCAGCAGACAAAGACCCCATGGCATTCAGAACAGAAGACTAGTTCAGTGTAAGCTGGATGGCATGACAAATAATTGGCCTCATATGTGGTTTAAATGTAGTCAAAGAATGCTATTCAGTAGTTCCTTATCAGAAAGGAAGGAAGTATTGAGTGATATACCACATGACTCAGTCCTAGTCCCTGAGTTCCTCAAAATTTTAATTAACTTTTTATAAATTAAGTTGTAGATCCTCTACCCTTCAATATTTTTATAAATTACTTGGTGAAAGGAATGCTTATCAAATTTACATTTGATTTAAAACTGTGTTATAGCTAATTCTCAAGAAGACAGAAATAAAATGCAAAATGATTTTGATAAATGGTCTGAAAATAACAATGAAATTTAACAGTGGCAAATGCAAACTTCATTCAGAAAATATAATTCATACTCATGGGTAAAATGTGGAACACCTGGCTTGACAATAGCACTTGTGAATAAGATATTGACGAATTACATACTGAATTTGAATCAGTAGTGTGATGTGGCTGCAAACAAGCACAGTTTTAGGATGCGTCAACATAATCTAAAATCATAGGAAGAAATTGTTTCAATGCCTTGACCAGACCACTGTTCAAGTACCGAATCAGTTTGCAGTATGAAAGTTTGAGGCAAAATCCTCACTGGTGACTCATAGCATTTCTAGAGTAATTCAAACATTTCTGGATTCAGAGATACTGGAACAGGTTCAAAGAGGCTCATTGAGAAATTATATCTGATGAAGAGAAATTGAAGGAACTTAATATTATTAGTTTTGAAAAGGGAACACTGAGAAAGGTTATGGTGACATCTTCTAGTATCTGAAGCATCATACAGTAGAAACAAGACTTGTCCTCCATTATTCCTAAACAGCATGTGTGGATTTTAAGTGATAAGAAGATAGATTCTAGTGAATGTTACAAAGAATGTCCTAATAATAACAAATTGACAATTAAATCAACTCTTCAGAGAAACTTAGCGTCCTTTCATTGGATGTGTACAAATGGAGACTTGACATCCATCTATCTAGCTAGGATGTTTTAATTTGGGTTCCCTGCACCAACAAGAAGGAAGTTTGGATTCATTGGTTGAAATTGCCCCGTACTGCTCTGGGATTCAATGATTCAAAGACTTAATGTGATGTATGAAGACAGCCCAAGAACGTGGTTGAATAACAAGTATTAACAAGCACACATCATATGTTCTATTTTTCCTTTACAATATCCTACCTGCTGAGATTTTAAAAGCATAATAGAAAGCAACATCTACTAGAGAATGTACTTCCTTATAAAATCTTTCCCTCTCTTGGAAGCAAGGAAGATTCTGCTTACAACCCTCTGTGCGAACTTGTGTGTGTGTGTGTGTATGTGCGTTTGTACTGTTTGTGTCTCAAAAGGCTGAGTGCTGAACGCACCACAGGGAGAGTTTGTTGTGCTGCTAATACTATTATTGTCTCCTGTATCCCCTGGGAAGGAGTCACTAGGCAGCTTAATGTATCTTCCGTTGTATTCTTTGTTTCAATCAGCTGCTATTTGAGCATTTACAGGCTGTTCTGAAGGGGACAGTACCACAATTGCCTGTGTGTTGTCTAATGAGTGGTATTTTGCTTTTAATACACAGAGACTATCAACCATGCAACATATAATTTATGCACAGAGGATTAATTTCTTTACAAATATGGGAATATCTTCTATTCCCAGAACAAAATTTGCAGCCCTCATGTCTGCTAAAATGTTGGCATTTTAGTCCATCCATCCATCCATCCATCCATCCATCCTATTTTGATGGGCAACAAGGGGTTTTACATGGCTACTTTCTCCAGGTTTTTAAAAAAATTTGGGTGGAAGGGTGACATTGTTTTGCAAATTCCATGCCTGCTCCACATAATCTATGGGTGCCTTCTTGGTACTGTACTTGGTACTTGGTAACCTTAAGGACAGAATGGGGATCGCTGCCAGCACTGCCATTGCTTTGCAGCTCTAGCCAAGGATGGAGTTTGTGTGATGGAATGTAGCCTGGATTCCCAAGAGGGAGGGAGTGCATTCCATAGGAGTAAGAGACAACCCAGTTTGAATAGTTTGTGTGAGAGAAAGGATGAAATCAGCTCCTCCCTAATAGTTCCCAGAATATATGCTTTATGGGTGTGGTAATCTGCTTTACTTGGCAAGATTCTGTCGATAGGTAAGGCAAATAAAGAAATCTGCTTGGAAGATTCACAGTGTGTCTTTCTTGGTTTTTGGAGCCAGACAATTGGCTTGCTATCAATCACTCCCTCCTGTTTCCTCAAGATGCCTCCTCCATACCTGTGACCGGTTAGTTTGGCAAATTGATAGTTCTTCTAAGCACACCCACTTACACTCATCCAACCCTGTCTTCTCTCACATTAAGGAGAATAATTCATTGTAAGTAGCCTTTGGTTTTGAGTAGAGGGGAACAATGCCAGGGGAAAGGCTTTCATTAACTTGCATCACATAAAAAAAAAAAAAGTTAGGATAATGCCATGCTAGTTTTGTTGAATGTGGCTCAGTTCTCAGGGCAACAATTTTTGTCAGCATAGTGTTTGGGCTGCCCCAAGGACTTGTAGATAACAATTTTAAAAGGGCCATCGGGCTACGGCCAGTAGCTTTGCCACTAAAAGTACAAACTCTGCAGGTACAACTCTGAAGGAGGTCTCTGTTATATAAACTGTAACATGTAATCTGCAATTGTGAGATTTTTTTTGTTTGTTTGTTTGTTAAAAACACATAGTGCAGAACATCCCCAATTCCCAACAGGAGATCATTTTTTTTCCATCTTGTTGTTGGCTCATCTCTTTGCTATTTTTGGAGAAGGCAGGAGCTTTGAGGTCAGCAAAGCATATGCTCCTGCAAATATGCCTTGTCCTTTGAGAAGCCAATCAGGCTTCAGCAACAACACAGCTATTGATTTCCATTTTCAGCTCTTATCAAGATTTATTTATCATTCCCACAGGTAGAAATACTGACCTTGGGCTAGATTCATTTGATATTCACAGAACAGGTCAGTGCATCTTTATACAGACCTTGG
Organism: Pantherophis guttatus; assembly: GCF_059756535.1. NCBI lineage: Eukaryota > Metazoa > Chordata > Lepidosauria > Squamata > Colubridae > Pantherophis > Pantherophis guttatus. Next base: position 153,492,264 of record NC_142064.1, on the reverse strand, counting down.
TGTTTGTCAATATCAGCTTACTGTTGATCTCTCAAAGTCAATGTGAGATCCTTCTGGCTGTGGAAGGATCCAAGAATGGAGGAGGCAGAGGTCTGTTTAGCCATACTGATCCCCTCTCTGCTGTAAAAAGAAAAGACACGTCGCTTTAGCCTGAAAAAAAATCACAATATAACACCATCTGAGCGTGTAGCAAATAGAGAATGATAACTGTAAAGCACAGTAAATTAGGTAAATGTAATAGTTGGCTATTAAAGGAAGCTTATTCATAGGAATATTTCACATGCATTCCCTTGCTGAGCCAGTCATTTAGAATATAGCTAGTTTAGAACAGTGGGGAAGGTGCTGTTCTAGAAACTGGGAGACTGTGAGTTCTAGTCCCACCATAGTATGAAAGATAGTTGGGTGATCTTGAGCCAGTCATTCTCTCACACCTCAACCTTCCTCACAGGATTGTAGTTGTGGGCAAAATAAGAGGACAAAGTAGTATTGGGTATGTCCACTGCCTTGAGTTATTTATACTAACTAATAAAGGTGGAATAAAAATCTAAAGTAAATAAATACCCTACAACAGCCATCTACCTAATGTTTGTTGTATATATTGGGAATACAATCACTATAATTCCCAGAAAATATGGCTAATGGCTTTGTTTAGGGAATTCTAAATGTTTAGCCCTCTCTATCTTGAGGACACCTGTCTTGGTGCCCTGCAGTATGTTGATTTCAAGCAAAAGCATGTGATTTACAGAATCTTGCTAAAACTTACTTGTTATTTTGAGCAAAATTATTTTTCAAAATGTCCAGGTGCTACTGAAATCCCAGATGTTCATGAATGGTAACATTTTTTTTCTATTTTATTGCAAGTTTGCTTTTGCAGTCCTAAGCAAGACCTAAGCATCTCTTGGTGCTGAGATAGCCAAGGACTTTGAAATCTGATACGAAGTAAGCAAATCCTATGAAAAAGCAACGAAAACGTATTATTAACAGAATCCACAGTGTGGTGTAGTAGTTAAAAGATTGGATTAAAATGAGAAGGTTCAGCCTGTAGTACCCCTTCAACATGGAAGTTCCCTTTGGGCCAGTAACTTTGAGTCCAACTGATCTTGGTGGCGCTGCGGTGGCGCAGTGGTTAGAGTGCAGTACTGCAGGCTACTTCTGCTGACTGCCGGCTGCCTGCAATTTGGCAGTTGAAATCTCACCAGGCTCAAGGTTGACTCAGCCTTCCATCCTTCCGAGGTGGGTAAAATGAGGACCCAAATTGTTGGGGGCAATATGCTGACTCTGTAAAGCGCTATATAGGTCTAAGTGCTATTGCTTAGACTGTAAAGCGCTATACAGGTCTAAATGCTATTGCTATCTTGTAGATTTGTTGTGCAGGAAAAAAAACAACAGGAGGAAGCTACCTTAGTGCTCTTGTAGAAAAAAAATGTAAGATATAAATTAATATGTATACATACATACATACATACATACATACATACATACATACATATAATGAAAGTCAGTCTCTAAACCACTTAGACCAATATTTCTGGGCAGGTCATCCATTTATGGACAATCTGCACCACAAGTTCAAGTTTAGTCTGGGATAACAAGGTATAGTTGAATGGTCATTAGCATACCGATGACACCTCATCTCAAACCAACAACATCATCCACCATTTACCAAAATGTGTTAACCTGCACCTTGAAGAACCAAGGGCCTAATCTCCCCTCACCCAGATCTATCAACTGAACCACCCACTTACCTAGAACCCCTGCCAAAGAGGGCTTCCAACTCTCAAGGTAAATCATTCTGAAGGATACCATGCTACTGAATAATCCAAAAGAACTATAGGGACATGCTTTCTCCTTCCAAGTTACAAAAGGGTCATCTATCAACTTGACCAATGTCATTTTGGTCTCAATCATGACTAGGAGGGAACCAGATGTCCATTTGTTCTAGGATCATCTGTAACTGAAGCCCCTCTATTTTCTCAACAAATTTCTGCAATAAATGGAGGTTGGATGTACAATGAAGTTGGACAAATACATCCAGACTAAAATATAGCTTTCTATATTTCTCTTTCTAAGCGCTTGGTATCAATCCCTTTCTAAAAAAGGCCTTGACCGTTTCCCAGACCACCGTCACATCTAGCAGCCAGGAGAAACCAGAAGGGCATATGGAACTGGCAAAGCTCACACTGCAGGTGGCACACTACAGATTTTCTCTATTGATTTTCTCCAGTCACACAACAAGCTCAGTAGAATCCTATTTCATTTCGAGAGATGCGCCCCTCTCGTCTCATTTGGCACTACACCACAATCACGTCAAAATCAATTTCAAAACAAAACGAACTCTGAGCAATGACTTATGTGAAGTGAAATTCAAGGTGGTTTTTGACCATAGCTATAATGTTGGGAGACTTTGGCCTCTGTCCTTGTGAAAACTGGGTAAAAATAACTATCTGTACATTATATGCAGAAAATCATCATCAAACGAAATTGATTAAAAAAAAATAGATGGTCCTGCATGTCGGGGAGAAGTTAGGGATTCAATGTCTTTTTTACTAGACACACTGACCAATAAAGGCCAAAGTGGGTTTGGAGGAGCTCAATGGGGCAGGAATAGTTTAGCAAAAAGCTCCATGGCACAAATGACATTTCACCCCACTAACATTTCTCTTTCTTGAAGCACCATTAGTTCCAGGGGAGAAACTCTAATTCTTTCTGTTTTCCCAGCAAGGTCAACACATTCATCTATTTCAGACTAGAACCAACTCATAAACTGTCAGCATTTTCAAGAGAGGGAGAGAGAGACAAAGAACATCCATTTTCTAGAGGTAACTCTAATCACACACTGTATAATAAAATTTGATAGGTAAAAGCTATGAACTGTTACAATAAAATATCAAAACTTGTAAAGAAAAAAAGAATACCCAGAAGTATGCTATACCACTATGCAATAATTATAGTATATACTCAATCCCTACTTTAAAAAAAGTAAAAACCTTCTCAAAGTAACCCAGATTCAGCCGGAGGAAAAGTTGGATAGTGTTATTCATGATAGCTATGCAAATCATACAAAATTGCCCGATTTCCCCTACTTTGCCTAATCTGTTTCTGCTAATCACGAGAAGAGGCAAAGTTAACAAAGCAATGATAGCCCATCCTCCAATCAAAGACAATTCTCCCAGCAGCCGCTCCCAGGCTCAATCAGCCATTTCTCTTTCAACCACAAGGGAAGAAATTTTGTGTGTGCAGGCGTGTGTGTTTTTAACAAAGCGATGAGACTCTTAAGAATCCAATTTTATACCCAGTTTACTGCATCTCCAGTTTATGGAAATGTGTCCTATACTCTCTGTATAACAGAGTCAGGGTTTTTTTTTCCTTGTAATAAGTTGTGACTCCTGAAATTCACTTTTCTTTGGTTGAATAATAGAAGGGACAGGACCAGTGGTAGGTTTCTACCGGTTTGCCCAGGTTCAAGTGAACCAGTAGCGGCGGCAGGAGGCTCTGCCCTCCGCCTGGGCGTCATCACGGACAGTGCTGCGCATGAGCAAAGCGCACATGATTCCGAACCGGTAGCGAAGGTAAGTAAAAAGCACTACTGGACACGACCCACATTCTTTTTGGATCTCCATTCTGCAGTCTACAGCATGTTAACCAGTGGTGGGTTGCCCCCGGTTCATACCGATTCTATAGAACCGGTAGTAAAACCGGCGGGAGGCTCCACCCACTGACCCCGATGTCATTAGAATGCTTCTGCGCTTGTGCAGAAGAGCACCCACATGAGCAAAGAAGAGCGCATACGTGGCCCCGTTGTAAACCGGTAAGTAAAGATAAGTAGAAGCCACCCCTGCCTGATGTCAACTCTTAATACTATAGCATTGTTTCTTAGTACATGTAGTCTTCAACTTACGACCACAATTGAGCCCAAAATGTATGCTATTAAGTGAGAAATTTGCTAAGTGGGTTTTGCCCCATTTTATGGTTTTTCTTGCCACATTTGTTAAGTGAATCACTGCGGTTGTTAAACTAGTAATATGGTTGTTAAATGGATCTGGTCTCACCATTGACTTTGCTCGTCAGATGGTCACAAAAGAGGTCATATGACTCCCTGACACTGCAACGTCATAAATTTCAGTTGTCAAGCATCCAAATGTAAATCATGTGACCATGGGGATACTACAACGGTCATAAGTATGAAAAATGGACCTAGGTTACTTTTTTCAGTGCTGTTGTAACTTTGAACGGTCGCTAAACGAATTGTTGTAAGTTGAGGACTATCTGTATCACACTTTACCCTCAACAGGAGGGGAGAAATATTAAATAGCTATCTGCAGAGTTCAGGATGTCACAAACTAGTCTTATTTTAAGGCTAAAGGGTAAATCTTCATTGGCATAGGTCAGTGTTTCTTAATAGGCTGAAGATGTGCGGACTTCAACTCCCAGAATTCCCCAGCCAGCATGCTGGTTGGGGAATTCTGGGAGTTAAAGTCCGCACATCTTCAGCCTGCCAAAGTTGGGAAACACCAATATAGAGCCTAGCAGAAATGCAAATCTCCAAACTGGAAAAAGAAGAGGAATACAAGAAGAGTGCAGAGATAGTAGTTTACTACTAAGATCCTTTTAAGCATTCTGCCTTTCTTTCTTCTTTATTCCCCTTCTGCCACTGTTTTTTTTTAAAGCCATAAATTATTTATTGCAGACTTCAGTTTTGAAACAATTAGTTCAGAAGGCTGCATTCAGGTAGAGCTACGAGAAAATGCAATTCACCATCTTACATTACCATTTTCTGGAAGCCAGCACCTCTGCTGACGTCCCCAGGAATCAGTGTTATTTATTAACTTATTTGGTCCTTAGTTCATTAATTCATTTTTAAATTATATGCACATGTGGGGGAAAAAACCAGAAAAGGAAAGCCACAAAAGCATAATTCTTGTGTATGTATGAGTGTGTGTGTGTGTGTTTTAACTATAAACTTCACACCTTGAAGTTTATAGTTAAAAGTACTGAAATTTAAATCAATATATTTTACAATAATAAACATATAAACCAATAAGTATATCCCAATTTCTGTATAATTCTCCAGTCAGGGCATCCAGAAATAAAATGCTTGTCCAACAGATAAACTGTGTAATTGCTGGGGAATAAATATTCTTCAAACCTTGTAATATCATTTTGTGTGTGCGTAATCACAAGAGCATCCAATGTCTATTTCCATTGTTTTCCTGTTAGTTTCCAAGCTGTTTTGCATGTAATGAAAAATCATAACTGAAAATAAATGTTCCTGCCTGAATTTGACCCAGTGACTCCTGTGGCAGTTGCTGAAAGCCACAATATTAAGCCAAACCTGGGAACATGCAAGGCAGAACTTTTCATTTTAAAGCTGGTTGTTCTGCCTGTAAATATGTGCATTTTGATTTTTTTATTTTGTGTATGTATATGGTATGTGTAAAGTGCATATAGTTAAGGCTATGGTGTTCCCAGTTGCAATGTATGGCTGTGAAAGTTGGATCATAAGAAAGGCTGTGCACCAAAGAATTGAGGCCTTTGAACTATGGTGCTGGAGAAGACTGCTGCGAGTCCCTTGGACTGCAAGGCGATCAAACTGGTCAGTCCTAGAGGAGATCAACCCTGACTGCTCTTTAGAAGGCCAGATCCTAAAGATGAAACTCAAATACTTTGGCCACCTAATGAGAAAGAAGGACTCACTGGAGAAGAACCTAATGCTAGGAAAGATTGAGGGCAAAAGAAGAATGGGATGACAGAGAACGAGGTGGCTGGATGGAGTCACTGAAGCAGTAAGCGTGAGTTTAAATGGACTCCAGAGGATGATAGAGGACAGGAAGGCCTGGAGGAATGTTGTCCATGGGGTCGCAATGGGTCAGACACAACTTCGCAACTAACAACAACAAATGGTATGTGTGTGTATGTGAATAGAACTATAGATATAGCTAGCCATTCACATATAAAATATGTTGTACTCGCATATAAAAATATATGTGAATCTTATATATGTAAATTATATGTATATTATGTGTGTGTACACACAAATTACTGAACTATAAAATATAGCCAGGGTGGCTATTGATGCCACAAAAAAATATGTGCTGAATCTATCACCTGCTGAGCAGTTACACATAGAGCTCAGTCAGTAAGTGAAGACAAGCAATTAAATTGGCCTACTATATATGGTGGCCATAACATCATAAACAAATATCTTTACCAACCCTTCATTTCAACAACAGGGCTACATTCTGCCTAGACTGGAAAATCTATACCTACTCTGTTTAGTCCTAAAATTACCTAATCCATTAATCCCGACATGAGTTCTATAAAAGAACCCCTCTTGAGAATCATAGCTACTCCTGTTGCTGTTTACAGGTCTCTGCCTTTCAGAAAAAAAATATTCATTGGTAATGCTGATGATATGGAGGTGGTGAATGCTGATAAGAAGCATGACTAGGCTGTAGAATACAAAAAGATGGAGTGTCTTTGATCTTGAGAAGATAACAGAACTTGCATTTTTAATAAGTTCGAAAGAACAATTACACCAAATAATTCATGCGTTACAGAATTCTATACATCTTTATGTCTTATTTATTTATTTTATTTATTTACATACTTGTATACCACCTTTAGTATTTTTACAAATAACTCAAGGTGGAGAACTTATCTAATGCTCCTTCTTCCTCCTATTTTCTGCACAACAACAACCCCGTGAGGCACATTAGGCTGAGAAAGGGACTGACCCAAAGCTGGGTTTCATGGCTAAGGTGGGACTTGAACTCACAATCTCCTGCTTTCTAGCTTGTTGCCTTAATCACTAGACCAAACCCTAGAGCAATGTAATGCCATAGAACTTGTGATGGAAATTATAATCTAGCATATTTGTGAGATATTATGTTACATTACATTAAGAAAACCAGGTATATAGTACTGTTGGGTGTATATTCACTCTTTATTGTTTGTGTGCCTCATCCCAAGGTTGGTTAAAAATGGACAGGTCTAGGACAACTCCCCACAGCCAACTCCCCACAGCCAACTCGCCAAGGGACAACTCATCACAGGACAATTCAATGCTATATTAATTGTTTAATTCAATTACTTTTACTATTGGTGACTACATTTTTGTTGAAATTATTTTAATTCTTGTATTTTTGGACTTACTTTCTTTATTTTAATATTATTGTTGGCCATGGTTCCATCAAAATTAATTTAACTTTTGGATTTGTTGTATTGTCCCGTGCCGAGTTGTCTCGCGACAAATTGTCCCAGGGCGACTTGGCTGTGGCAAGTTATTCCATTCCGAAAAGGGAGATCTGTGAAACATATGCCTTTGTTACTGGGAAGGCTCCAATTTTATGTCATTAAAAAAAAAAGAATTGGAATCTTGCTGTGATGAAGCCTGAGAATTCCCTTTTTAATACCGTTGATTTATTAGAAGAGTAACTAAAAGAAAAGAGACTTCATAACCTGTAATAACTTAGGACGTAATGCCCAATTATAGAAAAGAATTATTAACTGTGTTAGAAATATCTCAATATGAAGTGAAATGAAGTTCTTAAAAAAGAGAGCGAGGATGAATATCAACTTTCAAAGCTCCACTTAGTATTTTTTTTTTTAAAATAAGAGACATAACTGTGAGCAAACGATGGCCCTCATCTTACAACGGCTTCATTGAATTGGCTTGGATATGAAAATGATTGGTCAGATGTATTTCTCCATGATGGGTTCTCAAATGCTAGAAAGCATAGGATTATGCTTTTCTGGCCTCATAAATATCTTTGTTACCTCTGTCAATCTTTCCTGAATGCAAATTAGGTACATATGAAGAGAAAGCCGAGGTTGGCCTGTTCATCTGAAATTCTGCATGAGACTATTTGTTACAGGTTGCAGTCATTTCTCCCCTTAAATTTATGAACACAGAGAAAGAATTGCTTGAAACCTCTTTGGACAATGGTAAACTGTGAGAACATGAGTGGTGGGCAGCCATATTCAGTGCAAGATAAATCTTGAAAGTGGTTTTCTCTTTCTCCATGTACAAAAACTAGTTTGAGTGTGCATTCATCAAATAAAGTTATACGTACCAGCAGGTTCTGATCAGTTCTGGTAGCGGAAATTTTGAGTAGTTCGGAGAACTGTTAGTAAAAATTCTGACTGGCCCTGCCCCCATCTATTCTCTGCCTCCCAAGTCCCAGATGATCAGGTGGAAATGGGGACTTTGCAGTAAAGTCCCCTGGATTGGGGAGGGAATGGAGATTTTACAGTATCCTTCTCCTGCCATGCCCACCAAGCCACGCCCACCAAGCCACGCCATGCCCACCAAGCCACAGAACCGGTGATAAAAAATTTTGAAATCCATCACTGGTACCAGCACACCTTTGCACATATAAATACAGAGACCCTTCACCTCCCAAAGGATTCAAAGTGGCTTACAATATAAAAATGCAGCTACGAGCAAACTATGATAAACTAAAGCAACTAAGTACCACCAGCACCTGGGGAATAAATGGGGTTTAAATATTTTTGTAAAGAACAGGAATTTGGGGACATTCTTTATTTCAGAAGATTTTCCAATGTAGGCAGCCACTGAGAAAACACATCATCAAATTCCATATCATCAAATTTCACCTCCCTCAGGGGTGGGTTCTACTTACCTTTATTACTGGTTCACAATGGGAGCGTGCATGCACTTCTGCTCCTGCGCAGAACCTTCTACGCATGTGCAGATTGTCAATTATGACATCCGGGCGGGTGGGCAGAGCCTCCCGTCGCTTTTACTACCGGTTCTAAAGAACCGGACAGAACCAAGAGCAACCCACCACTGACCTGCCTTCATTTAAAGATTCCATGAGATACGCTCAGCCTTGGCAATATAGATCATCTTATACGTCTTATACATGACTGTACCAGATGGGTGGAGAAACCTGATTTTATTTTTTGATGCAGTAAGAAGATGAAGATCACTTGGTCTCTAAGGTCCAAAATACCAGGAACTGTGGGGAAAAAAGTGACTTGCTTAAGAAGAAAAGAAAGTGGAGATGAACCCTGATCACTTCTTTCTTTTGTCACAGTTTGAGGAAAGTAAGGATTTATGAGAGGTGAAGGGGTTGGTATTGCATCTTCTCAGTAACTCCTTCCACCCTTTATAAAGCTTGCAGTAGTAAAGAAAAAAGAAAGAAAGTGTAAAGTATCAGTTGTCTGGCATATTTTAGGAGAAATTCCCCTCAGGGATACATCATTGATGGAACACTTTAGCAGAAAACAAGCCTCAATAATATGTGGCCAATGAAATCAAATGTAATTCCTGACTCTGTTAGATGGCCTGCCAAATAATTTGCAAACATGTTGATCTGTTGGGGGGTGGGGGGAGCTTGTGAAGTCCCTAGCACAAAATAATTGATAGCCAGAACAGTATGTTTGATTTGATGAATTGAGCAGGCTTCTGGATTGAGCTAGCTGTTCACTGTCTTTCAGGTCATTTTTTTCCCCTAAAAGAAATAGATTTCCTTTGCCCTCACTTAATTACCAAATGTAAGCCACTGGCACTGGTAAATATAAATGTGGCTTTATGAGGCCTGCTAGCACTGGTAATATATGTGGCCTCATGAGGAACTGCAAGTTCACAGTTGTTTGCTCTAGATAGCCAAGATAACAAATTCTCTCTTCTACCCCATCTCACATCCACTTCAACATTTCTTTCTTGTCTTTAGCATCCAGCCAGGATTTTGCATGTCTGAAAAATTGTACTTTGGAAAAGATACAGGTAATAGCCCTGATTTTGTGCTTGCATTCTTTTGTTCCTGAATATTTGATCTATGGGATCTAACTCTAACCCTAAACTAATTAGAATCTTGAAAATATGTCCGTCCGTCCATCCATCCATCCATCTATCTATCTATCTGCCAGTATTGGGAAGTGATTAAGGTACTGATCTTTGAGAAGGGAGATTCCTGTTGTAGTCCTTCCTAAAGCATAAAAACAAACTAGATTATTTTCGGTCAGTGGGTCTCAGCCTTAATCTCTCTACTAACCCACACCAGATCAATATGGCAGATTATAATTAACAACTGTGAATGAAGCCTTCTTTATGTGATGGATTGATTTTGGGTGATCATCATCCTCATCCTCATACATCATCAATGCCAAAATTGAACATACTTCAAATGACAACACATGCCAGCTATAAAAGATTATGGATAAAACTGTAGATCTCTGCATTAGTAGAAGTAGCAAAGAGCCTTGATGGTACAGTGGTCTACGCACCCTGTTATTAACACAGCTGCCTGCAATTTACTGCTGATTCGAATCTCTCCAAGGCTCAAGGATGACTCAGCCTTCCATCCTTTCTAAGGTAGGTGAAATGAGGACCCAGTTTGTGGGGGCAATAAGCTGACTTTGTATAAATATACAAAAGTATGAAGGCTATTGCTTAATGCATTGTAAGCCGCCCTGAGTCTCCGGAGAAGGGTGACATATAAATCAAATTTAAAAAAAAAAAAATCACTCAAACTTGAGTATAAGCAATATGTTAATAAAGCTGCAAAAATCATTAATCAGACTGTTTGATTTTACTGTTAACAAAACCTACTGGGACCACACAGTTAAAAAAGCTTTATAATATGAATTCAAGATTTTGTGGGATTTTTAAGTGCAGACTGATAGACACATGAAACATAACACACCAAATTTTACAATTATCAAAAAGAAAAAAAAACCTATTGTTTATCGATGTGGTAAAGCTAGAAAATGGTAGAAAAAAATAACATTTTAAGATTTGTACATTGATTTCAAAAGACTTTAGAAGAAACGTCAACTGTACTACCAATATTAATTGAAGCTTTAGAGTGACACGAAATGAATTCACAGGATATCTGTTTTAAATCTACCAGACTCAACACCATTTTCAATGGGGGAAAAAGAACCAGCTAGCTTAGAATTTCCTACACATGAATATGATACCTCTGTGATTCCAAAAATCTCAGTTAAAATCTGAATCACAGCCTAAACAATATTTGATATTCATTGGCTTTGCCATTCGCTCAGCATTTTCTCACAGTTCTTCTAATTTTTCCCCCACACAGAAAAAATTAGAGATTCATGGGTATAGATTGCATAGTTTTTTTAAAGAGCAATCTGCAATTCTTGGAGGAATATTTTAGGGCAATGGAGTGGTAAAGTTTTGTATGCAAATAACTTAGATTCTATTTCCTGCACTTTGCACCAGAACTAAGACAGACATCTGCCAATCAGTATCAACAATAATAAGTTAAATGCATCCCAATAAATTGACTCAATATTAAAAAAAAGATCCTTTGTACTTCTCATTACTTTTTTAAAGATTTATTCGCTATGTGGGTGTTTGTCACCAAATTTCCTTTGCTGTCTAGGATGATGTTGCTGCAGAAGTACTGTGCAAGCTCAGGAATTGTTGCCATGGCTATTTAATAACTATAGGATTCTGTAAACACTAACGTTATAAACAATAACTACGGTACTTTAAAGAGTGTTAGAGGGTAACTTCTATCCAAGTCTTTCCTCAGGTGTCAGAGGAATGTATATATGTCTGAATTGGCTGGAATTTAAAATTTAATAATCTCTTCCAAAATTAATCCTTCCATTAATTTTTGAACCAGTTCCCCAAAACCACTCCCTCTTATCTCTTCCAGATCAAGTTTTCCAAACACTTAGTAGTTTTTTTGTTTTTGATTCCAGAAGAAGACAGGCTGTCTAGTTTTATCTTCTTCTCTGAAAGAGAACCAAAAAGATCCTTCTATAAATGCAGGTTCTTTCCCCAAACCAATTTTCCACGTCTGCACTATGAAATGCATCTTTTGTGTGTTCTGTGGGGCCTCTGTGCCTCGATGGGTTTATGTGTCTCTGGGTTGCTTTTTTGCGCATCAGACAAAGGCTCATTATTCCCTGTCATCTCCCCAGCCATTTTATTCCATGCAGACTGCAGTAGAAGATTCAGCATAGGATGCTTGTTTTCATCAAAAGGAAACCATAAATTGTACATGAGGAAACCAGTGGGAGATGCAATGTGAGAGGTGTAGTGATATACCCAAATTTCCCTCCAGCTAATTTCAATCCTGATTTGAACCATTTATAGAGGCAGTTAAGTTGCACTGCTGCACTTCAAGGGCTCAATAATTTTTTTTTACACTTTAAAATATTTTAGTAAATGGTTTTAACCAGGAAGAAGTCAAGAGTGAAGGCTTTTGAAGATAGGATTTTGAAAGTAGCCTCAGCTATGGCATTGTTTTGCTTGGATACCATGCATAGAAGGGAAAAGTGTAGAACTTCCTTCGCAATGGATATATATTGTCTAGGGTTTATGAATGTTATAAACCAAAATATCTGGAGATCATTCATTTTGGGAAGACTTGGTTGTGAACACATCCACCTGGTATATTAGGTTGCCCAAACTGGGATTCTTTTGGTTGTATTTATAGGTATCTTTAGTAAAATTTTGAAAATAAAGATAAAATATTAACAGAAACTTTAGAAGAAATTCTAAACTTTAGAAGACAGAAAAGAAAAAAGAAAAGACAAAGACAAAAATGCAGAAAAATAGAAAAAAGAAGAAGCTTCTGATTTTCTTTATAGCAGTTGTAAGTATAGATGTAAATTAACCTCTTACTATATGGCTACAGCATGACTTTTTTAATTTTTTTATTCATTTTAAAATGAGTAATGAAGAAAAATGAAGGAAAAAAAGCCCAAAGGAATAAAACACAGCTACATATATTCTCAAAAAAAAGCATAACAATTGCTTAAAAATAAGTGAGAAAAATAAAACAGAAAAAAAATTAAAAGTATAAAGTATAATATGTCATTACAGCAGTAAACAGTGACAATTCTATATATACTTAGAAAATGCAATGTTATGTAAGAATATGTGTATTTATTTTCCATGCAGTTAAATTTATCATATTTTGTATAAATGAGTCCCATACTTGTCCTTAAGGCATTCCTTCATAGGTGGCATGTATAATCAGATCTTCAATCCATTGAGTGAAAGGGGCCATACATTTATCTTTCCAGTGCTGCAGTATCAGTCTTTTCTCCATGGTAAGGCCATGGAGAATCCATTTACATTATCCAATTGTCAAATTCCATGTGCTAGGTATGTAGTTCAAGTGAATACTTTCTCTGAAAATTTTAGCTTTTATTGCAGTCACATTTATATGGTCCATTACTTTCTCTCCAAACTTAGCAAGTATAGGTCATTGTAAAAACGTTTTAAAAAAGCATTCTTCTTATTAAATCTCCAACAAAATCCTGTCTTAGACAGTCCTTTTCTATGCAAACATAAGAAACTCTAATAAATACTAAAAATTATAATTTGTACAAGTTATAGTTTAGGCTCTATTGACACTCTTGCAATAGTAATTAAGAGACTCTCCCCATTGTCTAAGCAATATATATGGTTACAGCATGGCTTACATTTTTTCTGTTTTCCTAATCCTCAAAAACATGTGCCATAATTTCATTTTTTTGCAGTTTCGCATAAAAAGTTTATAAAGGGTCTCCAATCACTGTTAAACTTAGATAACGTCTTTCTTTGATCAAAATTGTCAATTTGGCTATCTCAGCAAGTTCTATCATCTTCACCATCCATTCCTCCATTAAAATAATGTAAATTTCAGTCCTTTCAACTACATAGTCTCTTACTCTTCTATTTGTCTATTGTAAGCAACATTTTAGCTCATTTTATCATATTCTTCTTCTATTTCAAAGTTTAATACAAGTTTATATCTTTTAGCAATGCCTTGTTCATCATTTTTACAGTTTTCTTTCAAACTCAGTCTTACAATGCTCAAAAACCAAAAAGTTTTTTTGACAAAAAGTTGTTTTGTCTATTTTAAATTTTAAATCTTTCTAGCGATTAGAAAGTTTCTAATAAGAAGAAAACCACTGACAAATAAAGCCTTCTGCCATCAGATCTTCTCTTGATTTTACAATCCCTTTGACAAAACTCTAATATGTCACAATAAGCTAGCCATTTGTGTTTGTTTACTTGTCATTTCTCATCTATAATAAACTTCTTGTGCTTAAAGCCACTGTTGGGACAAATATCCATCTGGTTCAGTTCCAATCAGGGAGAAAGGACTGAAGACAAAATGGAGGCTAGAGGCTGATTGGAAAGAAAAGTTTATTGATGAAGCAGAACATGGGTGGTTCTGGGTAGCTGACCACATGGAGTTGAGAGTGAGGGGTTTTTATACCTTCTCTTGGGCTTTGCACTTGAGCTTCCTGTTCCTGTGCAAGAACATGTATTCTGTTGGCTGTTGTCAGACTCCCATGGTGCCATGTAGGGGTTATGTAGAGGTCATAGCTGGCTCTATAGGCAAAGTATGAATCCTAGGTGTTTGTCTGAGCTAAGTTTGGTTGACATCTCTGAGGGTGATGCAATAATTCCTATTGTGGTTTTTGGCTCTTGGGTGAGGGCTAATCTGCCTTTATTCAGACTTTGCTGTAGGGAGTAATGGGTTAACAAATCTGCATTTCTAAAGCTGCCCCAGCTCAGTATCTGCTTGGGGGCAGTGAGCTGGGGCTCTGAGTTTCTGTCTCCTTTAAGATTTTTTATTTCTCTTTTAGGGGAAATATTTTATCCTGCCTTTTTTAAAAAAAAAAATATTCCTCAAAATATTTCATTCTTCTAGGAGAGGGGTGGGTGCTTACTTTCCACAGCTACAGAGGAATTTTCGCGTACAATCTGTGTTTATATATGTTCCATATTCTCAGTATAGCATATCTAACAAAATGATTTTTGAAATCTGCATTAACCTTATTGTACCATAAATATTCATGCCACCTAAATCTCAAGTCAGGTTCTTCTAGCTCCAAAAGCTTCTATTTCTCAGCAACAGCCACTTTTTCATCCAAACTAAAATACAAGCTGCAAAGATTAATTTCAAATCAGGAAAACCCAATCCTCCTGGGGGGGGGGGGGGGGGCTTTGTGTAATACCTTATGTTTAACTTGTGTGTTTTTTTCCCTCCCTGCCACACAAATTTAGATATATCTTTCTGTCAATGTTTAATTGGTACATTGGTTGTCAAAATGGGTATTTTTGTCTGAAACAAAAAATAACACTCTAATTCATCTTAATCACAGAAATTATATCCAATAATGACAATTGTTATTTCTCCCATCTTAATTTATCTTATAACTTTATTCCATGTCTTGACATTATTATTTTGAAATAACATACAGTTCATATTTGTCATATTAATACTCAAGAATTTTATCTTCTTGATCTTAAAGCCTATTTTATCCATCAATTCTGTTTGGTCTTATATCTTCATATTTTTTAAGATCCTTGTCTTCTTTTGAAGGCTGATAATGCATCAAATTCTTTTGGTTTTCCCATTAATATTTCAATTCCCTTTAAAGGATATTCCAAAACCAGCACCAAATAATTTGCAAAAGTTATTAACATATGTCATTCTTAATTTTTACTCCCACAATCCTAACATCTTGTCCTATGTTTTAACTGATTAGTTTTGCCAATTTGAATGAAAAAGATGGATACATCTGATTGAGCCACGATTTCAAATTTGGAATTATACTTTGGATGTGGGCCAGGGTATTTACTCAACACTCTACCCACTTTTTTTTTTAAATGGACATTCTGCAAAGCATTGACAGGATTTTGAATTAAATGTACCAAACATGGAGTTATTCCCCTTCCTTCTCTCAGTTCTCTTCAGGGTGTGTTATTTTCAATCGAGTATTGTAAGTATAAGGAGAGGTTTTTCTTCACTGCCTTCCATTCCACATTCACCATGTGTACATTGTGCCACCAGCTCCTATTTTCAGTCAATTATAGATAAGTGCATAGAGGTGAGTTTCTACACTTACATTAATAGCAACACAGCAAGCAGCAATCTTGGTTAAGTGTGTATAAGATGCAGCCCAAAATAAAATTCACTATTTTTTCATTCTTATGCCAAATACACCAGAACCAACCTATCATTCAGTTACATCCTTCCTTCTTCACTTTAGAACCTGTTCTAGAAATTGTGGTTAGTTTAAATTGGTATTCTTATTGTTGGAAAACAAAAATGGTAACAGAGTGAAATAGTTAGACTTTGTGAAATACTGGAGACTTTGTAGAGATGAAGTAAGAAATATATACACACAAAAACACACCCACACCCACATTTCAGGGGCGAAATGTCGACTGAACCAGTAGCGATGGCGGTGGGTGATTCGGAAAACCGGTAACGACGTCAGTGCAAGGCTCCGCCCACCCGCCCGGTCATCATTACTTTCTGGTTTTAACCAGGAAGTAACCTGTTTTTTACCCTCTGCGCATACACAGAAGGGTTTGCACATGCGCAGAGGGTCTGTGCGTGTGCGGCGCATGCACTTCCGAACTGGTAGGGAAGGTAAGTAGATTTCACCCTTGCCACTTATGTATATGTACGTGTGTGTGTGTGTGTGTGTGTGTATACAATATACATACATACATATACACTTCTTTCTTCATCTCTACAAAGTCTCCAGTAGAACTATTTAACTCTGTTGCCATTTATGTGTGTATTTGTATACGTATATGTACACACACATACAGAGAGAGAGAGAGAGAGAGAGAGAGAGAGAGAGAGAGAGAGAGAGAGAGAGAGAGAGAGAGAGAGAGAGAGAGAGAGGAAAAACCACTTATATCCACCTACTTCAGTTTAGTTTGCTTTCCCCAAAAGTATGTACAGTATTTCGTTTCACAGTTCCAAAACCTCACAGGTCAAATTCTACAGCAGGTCAACTTATCACTGAAATTGCATGAGAACTCAAGACTTCATGTCTTATTGCCTTACTGAACTGAAAAGAAGACGACCATGAATTTAGGGTGAACCCCCCCCCCCCTCCAAAAGAAAAGGAGAAAAAAATTACTCATTCAAGTAAAATTTCTGTGCCATGTCCAGATTCCCTGGCTCATCAGCTAACACTGTGAACTCCAGTTGAAACCAATTCTGAAGATTTTTTTTCCCCCATCCAATAAATATATGCATGTTTCAGGTGTATATTTGCATGTGGGTACATTTATGCCAGAAGACACGCTCCAAAACAGGGCTGAACAACAAGGTAATTAAACTTAATTAACTACTTGTTAAAATGAATTTCCTATAAATTAACGCATTCAAAACAGTAATTGATCCACAAACCTCTTATACCAGCCATTCTCATTTGCATACATAACTGATATTTGCACAAAGAAACAGACATGTATATATAGATACACATTTCCTTCTCTATTCACTGAAAAAAAAAAAGCCAAAATCCAAAAAAGAGGTGGTGTTGGAGGAACAGGATGTCGATCTAATAAGTGGATGAGTCAAGAAAAGAAAGGAAGGAAGGAAGGAAGGAAGGAGGAAGGAAGGGAAAGAAAGGAAAGAAAGAAAGAAAGAAAGAAAGAAAGAAAGAAAGAAAGAAAGAAAGAAAGAAAGAAAGAAAAAAGAAAGAAAGAGGAAAGAACAGAAGGGATGGAGATGAAGTGAAAGGAAGAAGCTAACTAGATGGAGAAGGAAAGGAAAGAAAGAGGAATCTTGTTGGGATGTTACAAAAAAAATGGTTAAATTAACCAGACAAGCAGTCTTTCAAACGATGGGCCTATCTTTAAGATGTCATAAAGCTAATCTTCAAGATTTGTCAGCAATGTACCTCCTGCCCATTTCCTTATTTTCACCATCATCTTCTTTTCTTATCACCTCAATTCACAGGTAATTATTTGGTGGGGGAAAAAACCACCCTCTTCCTCCTCCTATCCGAGAAATATGGTATACTTGACACATGCTAGTTGCATTTTGCAGCAGGCATAATTGACACTTTGCTATTGGGACAGCAACATGAATTGTTTAATTGGTAAATTTTAGACAGATTATTTATGCAGCCTATTATTTAGTGCTAATGTTGCGTTGTGCATAACTAATGAATAAGCATGTCTAATGCATTCATAGGTATCTTGTTGGGAAGGCCGTCCTTATCATTTATTGCTGATATCATTTTTCTTTTAACCCACAGCAGAGGCAGTGGTAGCGATTCTGAGATCTCTTTCTCATTTTTCCCTCTCAGGAATGTCAGACATAGTTTTTTAAAAATAACAATTTTTCCTTGTCCCCACTCCCCCAGATTTTTTTGGGGAATATGTCCTTATTCTTGTCAGAGTCTGGACTTTTTCTGCTTTGTGTATCTCATTTCTGTTTGTGGTCTGTTCATTGCCAGGTGATCCTACAGTACCGTTTCTGCTAAAAGATAATAATAAAGATGCCCTCTAATTAAACTCAATTGCTGCTAACAACATGGGCACATCTATAGAAGGGGACTACCACTGTTTTCTTGCAAGATGTTTTTTATCTCATCTTCCTAGTCTAGCTAACCTTGGTAATCCCTATTCAAAGCACTAACCAGGCCTGGCCCTGCTGACCTTGATAAGCCAAATCAAGGTCATCTAGCAGCTGTTACCCTCTGAGTTGTGTGACCACTCTTAGATCAAAAAGTATTTGCTTTTCAACAACTAATTCAAAAAACAATTAGCCAAGTAAAGCATCAAAACACTTGGGCAGAAATTCCAGAGGCCACTGTCATCCATCAATCATTACATCTCTTCTAACTTTACACACCAGTCTGCAGAATAGAATAGAATAGAATAGAATAGAATAGAATAGAATAGAATAGAATAGAATAGAATAGAATAGAATAGAATAGAATAGAATAGAATAGAATTCTTTATTGGCCAAGTTTGATTGGACACACAAGGAATTTGTCTTTGGTGCATATGCTCTCAGTGTACATAAAAAGAAAAGATACATCCGTTAAGAATCATAAGGTACAACACTTAATGATAGTCATAGGGTACAAATAAGCAATCAAATCATACTAGGAAACAATCAATATAAATCATAAGGATACAAGCAACAAAGTTACAGTCATATTGTCATAAGTGGGAGGAGATGGGTGATAGGAACGATGAGAAGATTAATAGTAATGCAGGCTTAATGAATAGTTTGATACTGTTGAGAGAATTATTTGTTTAGCAGGGCGATGGTGTTCGGGGAAAAAACTATTCTTGTGCCTAGTTGTTTTGGTGTGCAGTGTTCTATAGCGTCATTTTGAGGGTAGGAGTTGAAACAATTTATGTCCAGGATGCGAGGAGTCTGTAAATATTTTCACAGCCCTCTTTTTGACTTGTGCAGTATACAGGTCTCAATGGAAGGCAGTTTGGTTTTTCTGCCATTCTAATTATCCTCTGAAGTCTGTGTCTGTCTTGTTGGGTTGCAGAACCAAACCAGACCAGAGCAGTTATCACATGATATCATAATCCATTCCAATTTCTCTTCCCCTGGGTAAGCCACAAGCATTCTACCATGAAATTTCATTGCCACTTATTCTGTGAGTTCATTGCATTGTCCCCACATCCTGAAAACATCCTCCCTCCCCCCCCCCGCCATTCTATGAGAATGGACTTTTAAAACTATTTTGTTCTTTTCTTGAAAGGATGCTTATAATATCTATGAAGATTCTCAGTCATCCATCCAGATCATAGTTTCCAAAGGTGCTTTTCAAAAAGCAACTAGGTTTTCTTTGTTTTTTTGCTTGAAGACATATCGCTTCTCATCCAAGAAGCTTCTGAACTGAAAAAGCTTCTTGGATGAGAAGCAAAACATCTTCAAGGGAAAAAAAACAAACAAGTCCAGTTGCCTTTTCAAAAGCATCTCTGTGATACTTAGAATACTTTTTCTTTATTATTTTGGGGCTCTTTGGTTTTTGAACTTCCTTTAAGGACTTGTGGAGTAGCTTTATTATTTTCAGTAGTTATTTTCCTAAGTTTCATGGTAATAGGTAGCACTTGGGTGTATTGTGTTTTCTCTGGGGTTAATATTTTAATTTGCTAATGGCCTCATGGAAGGTGATTTTAAAGTTTTCATGGAAATATAAAAGTCTTTGATTTCTTATGGCTCCCAAGAAATAGGATAGGGAACTCTAGGTGCACATGCTATTAATGGGCTGAAATGCTGCTGGGAAATGTAAGCGAGGAGGACAAGTAGTTGGCTCTATTTTATCTTAAAAATAAACATGAGGAACATTTGCAAAGTTCAGAAAACAGTTGAGGGCTTTTGCTACTGGAGAAAGGCTCCACATAACAAGATGGAATTGGGGGTATGTTAATTAATCTGGTGATAGTAACTAGAATAGGGGTGTCAAACTCGCAGCCCATGGGCCAGATGTGTCATGTGCTGGCCACACCCACTCCTGGTTTAGCAAGGGGGGGAGTCGTGATATGTCACATGATGACGTGAGTTTGACATCTGTGATCATTCCTTGTACACAAAATGTACTCTGACCGCTATTCATCTGGAACTCATTTCTCCTGTCAACATCTCTTCTTAAATTAGATACTTTAGCAGGAGAGCCATGTAAGTTTTTGGTAGCCCAAATTAGAATCTGATAGCACCTTTTGAAACTAACATGTATTATTAATAACCCATCAACATTGAGTTCCTTTTGCTTCCTTGATTCTCTATGGATGTATAGATGAGATGCTTCTTGTTTATACACAGTGTACTTATGAATAGAATCTTTGGTGCAGACCTGAACATGCTTGATTTGTGACTATTTTACAAGCTGCAATTATGGGTCTGTCCTTTGTTATCTTATCCTTTTATTGCCCCCTTTTCCTTCAGCAACAATAAACTATTAGTCGGAAAAAGAATATAAAAATAACTAACCCAGTGGAATTCTGTCTGTAGTCCCTTGGATGATTCTAATGAAAATGCATACTAATATTTAAATGACATTCTTGACATATTTAAATACATGTCATTGATACATAAATAACATGTATGATACTCCATACAATATTACTGTATGCAGAATTTTTTTTAAACCTATTAGTAAACAGGTTTTATTTTTTCTTCCTAGCATTCTTCCACAAGTGCAGGGCCTGTGTTTTTTTTTTTAAATCAACAAAGTATTGGTCCATTGGTTGTGATAGGAACTGACAAATCAGCTTTCGCCTGAGACTGATGTCACGAGCTAAGAAAGAGTGCTTGGCCCAAAGTCCCAACTTTCATCTAGGTGGGATTAGAACTCAAGAGTCTCCTGGTTTCTAGCCTGGTGCCTTAATCACTAGACTAGACCAAACTGGCTCTCACTTCTTAATAAACAGATATATAAAATAAAACCTGTCATCATTTTTTATTTATTTAGGGTATGGCAAATACATGGACTTATAGTAGTTCAAATGTTAATGTCCAGTTCACCCAGCCATTCAAGGACAGGGTGGTCTATGTTTAAAAAATTACATTGGGCCAGTGTAAGCTCTTGATGGACATTTGGACACAATGTGATGGATATTTTGTCACGGAGCACCACAGTCACACTGAGGGTAGAGACAAGACCCCACTTAAACAATCAGTCCTGGCAGTGCCCTCTCCGGCACTCGCTCAACAGCTGTCTAACAACTTAGACATCAAGACACAGTGGAAAGCCAAATGGGCTACTGAACGCCCAGATACAGGCAGTTACGTAGATGACACTATTAAAAAGGTGCCAGAGTTTTGATCTTCCTCGTCAGCATTGGTCAACCTGTCATCAAATTTTAAATTATTCATTTCCAGCAGAGTTATCTTCCTCAAGAGGTTGGTTTCAGATAAAGGCGGGGGGGGGGGGGGGGGCTGAGCATGAATCTTCCAGGTACCCAGTTAGCCTTCAATTTATAAGCATCAGGTCAAAACCCATTTTTGGTTTTCCTTTTCACCTTTTTACTTTCCCTCCTCCTCCTTCCTTTATGAATGAAACTTTTTTTAAAAAAAGAAAGAATGAGAATTCCCTCCACTCCTCCCCACCCTGTTTCTAGGTATATAAGCCAATCATAACAGGAGATGTCCCTAATTTATTTTGATAGATCTCAAAAAGACTTGAAAAAAGACTTGATTAGTACTTAGATGGGAAATATCAGAGTTGTAGGTCAGATTAGGAGATTTTGTAAAAAAAATTGGAAAGAAGGCATCAGCAAATTATTTATTTTTGCCAAAATAACTGCATAGATATTATCCCCACTTCAAGGAAGTCCAGATTAAAAAGCACAATCCATGAATACTAACACTACCTTTATGTAAGATTAAAGGTAAAGGTTCCCCTCACACATATGTGCTAGTCATTCCTGATTCTAGGGGGCAGTGCTCATCTCCATTTCAAGCTGAAGAGCCAGCGCTGTCCGAAGAGGTCTCCATGGTCATGTGGCCGGCATGACTAAATGCCAAAGGGGCACAGAATGCTGTTACCTTCCCGCCAAAAGTGGTCTCTATTTTTCTACTTGCATTTTTTATTTGCTTTTGAACTGCTAGGTTAACGGAAGCTGGGACAAATAATGGAAGCTCACCCCATTATGGGGCACTAGGGATTCAAACCGCTGAACTGCCGATCAACAAGCTCAGCATCTTAGCCGCTGAGCCACCGTGTCCCAAGTTATGTAAGATTACAGTAACTGAATCTTGAAAATTTGAAATTATTTCTTCTCTCTTTCACTTTCCAGAAAACTAGGGATGGTCCCTTCTGAGACACCTTTTGTGCCCCTCTTCTTCTGCAGGCTGAGACATAGGTAGTCCTCAACTTACAACCATAATGAAGCATGCTCTTTACAATCATAACTTGTGATAGTCATAAAATTGGTCACCCACGTGAGACTAAGCCAATTTTATTACTTGCTTTGTGATGGTTATTAAGTGAATGCTGCAGTCGTTAAGCAAACCAATTCTTCTCTATGGACTGGTTTTGCCAAAAACTGGAAGTAAATGCTGGTTTTCAGCAAAACCAACATAAAACACAGTTACTGCAAATGGTTACAAATGCAGGCATGTTGCAAGCACCAAAATGTGGTCAATTAACTGCAGGAGGAGTGGTCAGACTATCGGTGCTTCAGAACTGGATCGTAACTACCCCAGAAAGCTCCATTATAACTTTGAGGAACATCAAGACTACCTGTACTTTTGGCATGATGGTTGTCTAATCTTTGGCTCTTCCTCCTGTCTCCCAAGGTCATTCCCACAGACTGTAGCAAATGACCAGGCTGAGTCCTAGAGCGTGGTCAAGTGTGTTATCAGTTTGGAGTCCCTTCATGCCTACAAAAGATCCAAATTCCTTGAATTCTATTGAATTAAAAGAAGAGAAGGTCAAATTATTCTTCAAAGCACCAGAGAGCAGGACAAGAAACAATGTATGGAAACTAAACGAAGAGAGAAGCAAGTTAAAGGAGTTAAAGGGGAAACTTCCTAACAGTGAGGTCAATTAACCAGTGGAACACCTTGCCTTCAGAAATTGTGGCACTCCATCACTGGATATTTTTAACAAGAGTCTAGGCAGTCACTTATCTGAAATAGTATAGGTTCTCCTGCTTGAGCAGGGCACTGGACTAGAAGACTCCCAAAGTCCCTTCCAGCTCATTCATTCATTCTATTCTATTCTTATCTATTGCCAATTTCCCTTGACTTTTAGTCATTAGGATTCTTGTTTAGAAGTATCAATCAAGGAATAAACTTGTACTCATTTTGGACCTAACCCTAGCTCTCAATTTCTTCTGCCTGACATAGTCCATTACAGATACTATATATACCCATGTAGTCACCAGGAGTTGAGCTCAGCTCTAGGGTGACTTATAACCTCACAGGATACTACAAGGCTAAGTGGATATCATTTCATACCAAAAAAAAAATAATTAAATATCTTTATAGGCACAGCACATCTCGGCAATACAGAAATCTTACATTCAAGAAAGAACACATCTCCTTTTTGAAAGTAAATAGTTATCTTTCAGTCCCCACTGTCTATCTTTATTTTTATTTTTTACTGTTGATTCTCCTGGGATGTTTAGAACAATTTTGAATCTCCTGGGATAATTCCATCAGACCAAACACTCAATTATCATTGGAGATGTGGCAACTTCTTCCACTTG
The DNA here is from genome assembly GCF_059756535.1 of Pantherophis guttatus. Classification (NCBI taxonomy): domain Eukaryota; kingdom Metazoa; phylum Chordata; class Lepidosauria; order Squamata; family Colubridae; genus Pantherophis; species Pantherophis guttatus. The sequence goes on along the minus strand of NC_142064.1, from coordinate 153,468,320 downwards.
GCATGTGGCATGGTGCTCAAAGGATGCTGTTTCTTGAGCAAAGAGGTGGAAGGTTAATGGGGAAAAATATTTTCTTTGGGAAGTCTGCTGCTTGCAAGTACTTTTAGACTGCTGGGAGGGAAAGCATGTGGTTTTTGAACAGAAATGTTGATTTTTCAAAGAAACTCTCAATTACTTTTCTTCTGTCTTGCATGTGGGCTCTAAGCAGAAATAAATTCAACCCCATCGAACTATTTTTGGAGTTATCTGGGTGACACACCCTCCAAACAAAAATGTAAAATAACAGACAAGGGCATCTACAAATAGCTCTGAGTCAGCCCATTCACCACATGAGACTGAAAAAGTTTGTGGGTAAAAGAAGATTAGATGCTCATTATAAAATTCATGGTGGGTTCCCCCCCCCCCGCTCTCTCTTCTGCTCTTCTTTTCAAAATATTCAACCCAGACTGACTGGGTCATGTGCAGTGAACTCTGACCAGATAAAAGAACTACCATGCGCAGATATACATTTCATTTTCTGTTGTATTCATGGTTTAAACCTATGGACAACATCCTTCCTATAATGACACTGCATATGGAATAGGAAAACATAGGTTTGACTGTGGGTAAAGATCATTTCGAAGCATTCCTGGAGTGGTGTGATCATCCAGGCTGATTTATTAAGAATCCAAGCCATGGCTGAACCCTTTTTGTTGGTTCCTTCATAGGAAAAAATGCCAATTCTTCCTTTGGATCAAAGAAGATCTTTGCCCTGGTCTTTTATTCTGATAGCCCTGATGCGCATGCCATTTATTCCCCAGAGATTTAAATTAAGAATGCTGCTGCTAAATGACCTTTGAAACTGATAAAAAGTTAGTTGGTTTTCCACACTACATCACAGATCTTTTCGAAATCCTTTTAAAGAGAAACTAAGCCCATTGTAGATAAATATGCTGTACCGTTGTGAAAAATTTTGTTTATTTCTCTCATGTATTCTCTTACTTTTTATTGCATTTCTAATTCAGAGAGACAGGTTTAGTCTTCTGTCCTGTGATTACTATGGTTTTTCCCAAGTTTTTGAAAGTTACTGTCAAAACAGTAGGTTGAAAATCCAAGATATATTTTGTCCATAACATCATTCCCATTTGTGTCACCCTTCAGAGATTTTTACAGATTTTAACTAATATATAATTTCCTTTGGCAAAGGCTAAATTAATGCGTTTGGAGTGTGCTCACAGACTGACATTGTACAGGTAGTCCTCGATTTACAACAGTTCATTTGGTGACCTTTCAAAGTTACAACAGTACTGAAAGAAGTGACTTATGACCATTTTTCACACTTATAACTGTTGCAGCACCTCCATAGTCATCTGATCAAAATTCAGACACTTGGCAACTGGTCCATATTTATGATGGTTGCATTGTCCCTGGATCATGTGATCACTTTTTGTGATCTTCCAACCATCAAAGACAATGGGGAAGTCAGGTTCACTTAACAACTACATAACAATTTAAGTTACTAACTTAACACCTGCAGTGATTCGCTTAACAACTATGGCAAGAAAAGTCATAAAATGGGATAAAATTCACTTAACAAATGTCTCATTTAGCAACAGAAATTTTGGGCACAATTATGGTCGTAAGTCAAGGACTATCTGTATATATCTGAAATAAATATGCCTTATTTTTTAGTCATCTGATTAAAAACTCAAGTTTTCCATAAATTGAGTGCTGGTCGTAGGATATTGTAAACTTCCTTAAAGAGAAATTATAACTGAATAAAAATTCCTACTTTGCATTAGGCTACTCTAAAAACAGTTAACTCATTTGGAAAACAAACACAGAACTTTGTCCTCAGAAGGAAAACATTGGTCTTTGCTGTCCTAAATTCTCAATAGTTTTTTTTTTTTTTTAAAGCTGGTATAATATTGTGCAAGTTGCTGTCCTGTAATAAACTGCCCAATTTCATGAAGTTACAACATATTTTTCCAGGTTTCTAATCTGAGTTCAGAGCTTTCAGGAGAATGCCATCTGGTCCTGGTGATTTGTTACTATTTAGCTTGCAGATTAATTCTAAAAATACTTTATCATTTCTTTTTGGCGCAGTTCAGATTTACTACTTAAAAAAAAAAAATCAAAATGTTCATGTGTGGAAATCTCAACAACATCTTAGGCAGTAAAGGCAGAGGTAAAGAATTCACTGATGTGCCTTAGCAATTTCCTTGTCTTTCCTGAGTGCTCCTGTTACATCCTCATCATCTCAGAGCTTCATGGCCTGTCTGTCTGACTTCCCATTACCGATGTATTTAAAGAATTTTTGTATGTTAAATCTTTCTAAATTTAGCCATTTGTTCCTTCAAAATCTCCCCTGATTGTAGCCTTGTATGAAATGTATTTTAGCTCTTTCTATTCTGCTAATTTAGAGGTGAACTTTCTTCCTTCTCCTGTTTTAGGAATTTATTTTGCTTGGGCGACACTGCTGTTTCATTGTGTCAGTATCTTCTGAGCTATGTTTATGAGAGGATGTTATGTATTTTGTACTATTCTCTGTTCAGTTTTAGCTCAGGCAAAATCCGAAGGGATTCTACAGGCTAAGTAATGCGTAGTTGGTCTTCTCCTCTTCTATATCAGGGGTTTCCAATCTTGGCAACTTTAAGACTTTTCAATCAATCAATCAATCAGAATAGAGCTAGAAAGGACCTTAGAGGTCTTCTAGTCCAGCCAGCTCCCTGCTCAAGCAGGAGACCCTATACCATTTCAAATAAGTGACTGGCCAGTCTCTTCTTAAAAACCTCAAGTGATGAAGCACCCACACCAACACCCATGAACAGCTGAAGTCAAGCTGTTCCACTGGTGAATTGTCCTCACTGTAGGGAAGTTTCTCCTTAATTCCAAGTTGCTTCTCTCCTTGATTAGTTTCCATCCACTGTTTCTTGTCCTGACCCCTGGTGCTTTGGAAAATACATTGATCCCCCTCCTCTTTATGGCAGCCTCTCAAATACTGGAATAATGCTATCATGTCCCCCTAGACCATCTTTTCTCTAGACTAGCCAAACCCAAATCCCAAGTTCTTCATATGTTTGAGTCTCCAGGACTTCCAGAATTCTCCCCCATCAGCAATGGGGAATTCTAAGAGTTGATGTCCACAAGTCTTAAAGTTGCCAAAGTTGCAGTAACCCCAGCTCTACATGACCTCTATGCAGATCTGTTGTTCCCAGTCCTCCCAGCCACTCCCTTTCCCTACATACTGCCCTTGGAGCCAAGCACATCAATGATTGAAAAGGTGAGGAAAGGAAATGAAGATCCCAGGAAAATTGGATTGGGTGAGTGCTTGGATATTTTTTTTTATTTTTATTTGTATCCCGCCTTTATTATTTTTAGAATATCTCAAAGCAGCGAATATATCCAACATACCTTCCTTCTTCTATTTTCCACACAATAATCCTGCAAGGTGGCTTGGGCTGAGAGAGGGAGAAAGACTGGTCCAAGGTCACCAGCTGGCTTTAAATGGCTATGGTGGGACTTGAATTTATGATCTCTTGCTTTCTAGCCTGGTGCCTTCACCACTAGACCAAATTGGCTCTATGCAGCAATTGAAGCTAAGGGCATTCCAGAAGAGACTTCTGAGGTTTCTGTGGCAAAATGAGATTAATTAAAAATAAATAATGTAATAATTTTTTAAACAAAACATACTAATATATTTGTTACGTATACCTAAAGCAGGTTTTTCAAAAATATGTGATTAATCAAACAAACTAATTAGGCTTCTCTTTTTTAACCTTTGGCAAGAACATTTATAACAAGGATATTGTTCAGAATCTACTTGACGCACCTTAAATCTTTCAGAATTTTCATAGTCCTTTGGGTTGGTTGCACTGGAATATAAATTTGTAAATAGTTATAAATGCATAGTGTCAATATATATCCACATCAAAAATATTGCAATACCCTTTGGGTGTGTGTGTGAAAGGATTACCTCAAATCACCCAACTATATCCTACTTTATGATCATTCAAAGTACCTGCAATATGTATGGAAATGTTTTAAATGTTTTTAAAACATTTTATTTAACACAAATATCCAAAAGAAGAATACAATACTATATACAAGTCTCTCCCTTGACAGTCAAATTACATTGTGATTCCCAGCAAACCTATAATTCTTATACATTTCTTTGGTCCATAACTGGGGGAGGGGGGGTCAAATCAGGTAAGATGACAGTCACAACAGTGTGATTCAAGCCCTACCAATTTTGTATGTGTATACAATATTGACAAGAGTCTATTTGGTATAGTTGTTAAAGTGCTTGACTAGGACTGGGGAAATTTGTGTTCTTGTCTTGCCTTAGGCATGGAAGCCAGCTGGGTGATGTTGTTTCCCTAGTCTCTTCCCCTGCTCCCAAAAAGAAGGCAATGGCAAATTCACCTCAGAAAATGTTGCCAAGAAAACTGCAAGGACCTACCCATATAGCCATCAGGTGTATAGTCTGATTCAAAGGCAAACTGATAGATAGATAGATAGATAGATAGATAGATAGATAGATAGATAGATAGATAGATAGATAATCCACATATAAAAGGAGTTGAGGCTAGACTCACATTACTGTGACAATCATCTTCAACACAGATGCATACATTAGAGCACCATTGTGAGTAGTACCTATGACAGAGATGTCAAACTCGATTTCATTGAGGGCCACATCAGGGTTGTTTGACCTTGGGGGGGCCAGGGGTGGCATAGCCAGGGTGGGCACAGCCACTTATGTTGGGGGCGCCTGTGCGGCCCAAGCTCTCTGCCAGCAAAAATGGGCTCCCAAGCTCCATTTTTGGCAGCAATGGCCTCCTGCAACCCTCTGCCAGCGAAAATGGAGCTCGGGAGGGCCACATGCAGCCCTCCGAGCTCCGTTTTTCCTGACAAAGACACCACGGGCCGGACCTTTGCTGTTTCCAGGACGGCCCTGCGGGCCAGATCTAAGTACCACTTAGATCACTTACCTTCGCTACTGGTTCGGAACTGTAAGCACATGCGCAGAGTGTCCGTGATGACATCCAGGCAGGTAGGTGGAGCCTCCTGCCGCCACCACTACCAGTTCACCCAAACTGGAGCAAACCAGTAGAAACCCACCACTGCTAAGCACCACGGGACGGATCTGGCCACTGGGCCTTGAGTTTGACACCCCTGATCTATGAGAACTAAATTGAATAAATCTGGTGTTCTCAATAATTCCACCTGTAGGTAGCCCTTAATTTACAACTTACACTTTCTTTTTCTTACACTTTCTTTTAGTGACCATTAAAAGTTGCCAAGGCATTGAAAATAGCTGACTTACAACCAGACCTCACACTTGCAACCATTGCAGCATCCTCGTGGGTACGTGATCACATCTGGCAACTGCCTCATATTTACAATGGCTGCAGTGTCCTGAGGTCATGTGATCATAATTTACAACTTTCCCAGACAGCTTCCGACAAACAAAATCAATGGGGAAGCCACAAGGAAGATGGCAGAGATTGATCACATGATATCTCACTTAATAATTGCAGCAAAAAAGATTGTAAAATCGGGGGGGGGGGTTCACATGATGCTTCACTTAACAACCCCATCCGCATAATGATGAATCTTACCATCCCAGTTGTGGTCGCAAGTCGAGGACAATCTGTATTCCTTTTGATTTAAAATTCAGCTCTGTTGGGCTAATTTCACATTACTTACAAGAGATTTTTTTATCTCAGAGAGTGTGCATTAAAGGAAGAACAGCTAGTCTGAAATGTATGTACCTTGAATATTTTAATAACTATCATTCTATTATTATAAGCTGGGCAGGAGGCAATTTTCAACATACGATCCGAAGCCTCCAAGCCTTAAAATCAGTTTTAATGTGAAAAGTTGAGTGCGTTTAGGATCCTGCAGTGCAAGACTTATACTGTCTAAAATTCTCAATTCCTGGAAAACCTGTTTCTCAGATTCCTCCTATTCCCATTGTTTAAAATTTCCGTTATAGTTTGGTTGCTGGACAAAATTGTGGATTTTTTTTTTTTTTTATGATTTGGGAATGAATCTGATAAAATATGATTTCAACTCATTCAGATTAGTTAAAGTATTTGGAGCTTGTCTCCCAACATGACACTCCAGGATCAGCAGAACTAGTACTGCACAAATCACCCAAAAAAGGTGGTTTGAAAAGTGTATTGGCAGAAGGACAACACCCTTTCTCGAAGTGTTATAGAAGCCACATCCTCTGCACAGTTGTTTCAAAAGCCTTCCCCAATGTTTTGTGTGGAGAATAACTAAATATGGAGATTTTCATGTTACGTTGATGCATTGAAGATTTATAGGGAATCATCCTGTCCTCTAAATGTTAATACTATGTTTTATCAGCTGAGCAACATTGTACAAGAAAAAAGGTAGCTTTTCTAGGCAACTGGAATAAATTTGGTAGCTGCTTCCCCCTTGCTCTTGCAATGTGATGATTGAGTTATAACAATCTTTAAATATTTTGGGGGTACCTTCTACAGTGTTGACTCCTGGCGACTGCCTGTAGGAGTTTTTTTGACAAGACTTTAAGAACTGGTTTGCCTTTATCTTCTTCCTAGGATTGAGAGATAGTGACTGGTCGAAGGTCATTCAGCTTGCTTTATGCCTAAAGTGGGTCTAGAACTCACAGTCTCCTGGTTTCTAGCCTGGTTCTTGCTTTAACACTAAACTGGCTCTTCTAAATATTTTAGGCCCACATTATTTGATGGACATCTGCATTGGTCTGAACTTGCCCATATGTAAAGATCAGGAATGTCTCTGCTGATAACATATATTAGGTTAACAGTTAAAGGGATGGAATTAAATGTCTATGGAGATTCTCAGTCATCCAGGTTATAGTTGTCCCAAAGGTGCTTTTTTCAAGAGGCAACTGGACTTTCTGTTTTTTCTTTGAAATGTTTTGCTTCTCATCCAAGAAGCTTCTTCAGTTCTTCCATTTCCCACCATCCAGTCAGAGCTGAAGAAGCTTCTTGGATGAGAAGCGAAATGTATTCAAAGAAAAAACAGAAAGTCCAGTTGCCTCTTGAAAAAAGCACCTTTGGGATGGAATTAAAATAACAACCTTCAATGGGATCTCTTTTTACTGTATAATCTGCATATAATGTACAGTAGCCAGGGCTCTTTTCTAAGATTTGAATTTCTTACTAGAATCTTGTTGAAAAGGGCCATTTCATTCATAAAGTCCAGTTCCATGCTTACCACAGGAATATTAATTATTGTAAAGAACATCCCAAAGAAATGACTGTCCAAGAAGGGGAGCCAATCCCTAATACATATTAATTTGTTCTATTGAAGAACTGCTCTTACTATTATTTTTTCCTACCACTTAATCAGAATCTGCTTTCCTCTCATTTAATTCATGGTTCCCGTATAGCACCCGACCAATATTTGAAGAATACTATCACAGTACCAGTCAAGATTTTCTTTTCAAGACTAAACATCAGTATCTCTTCATCAGGGTTAATGACCACCTCCATTCCTTTTCCTTGAACGTGCTCCAGTTTCTCTAAATCTTTCCTAAAGAGTGGTGCCCAGAAATGGATGCAATACTTGAAGTATGATTCAACCAATTTAGTAAAACAATTAGTCTTGTGATTTGGAAGCGATACTTACCTTGATATATCTTAATTTTGTATTTGCCACAATGAGTCACATCTCATTGCTGAGTCATGTTCAGTTTTTAGATCTATATTCAAGATATTTTTTCATTAGTAATACTGCCAGGTTTCCAAGCCAGGTATGTATATTTTATTTCTGTTTTCTAACTGAAGAATTTGAATCTGCTTTTCTCAAATTTCATTCTGTTACTTCCAGTCCATTTCTATAACTCTCTCAAAATTACAGGCAGTCTTCACTTAATGGCCAACAACTTTGTGACTAAATAACATGGTCATTAAGTGACTGCTTTGGACTTATAACTTCAGTTCTGCTACAATCATTTAGCAATTCACTCACTATCATTAAGTGAGACATCATGTGCCGCAACTTGGAATTTTATTGCCAGCTTCGCCATTGACTTGGCCTGTCATTTTCAGCACCATTGTAAGTTCAAACAGTTGATGAGAGGACTACCTGTATTATTATATAATTATCATTCCAATATATAATTGTTATTTTGAATTTTACTTCTGTTTTCTGGAGAATTAACTCTCTGATATGATTTGTGTCATCTGCAAATCTGATAAGCATTGCCTCCATTCCACCATCCCAGTCATCAGTAAAAATATTGAAGAATACACAGATCAAGGCAGAACTTCATGGTGCCTTACTTGATGTCTCCCTCCAGTGTGATAAGGAAACATTGATGAGCATTTTTGGGGGTATTATATTTTCAATCCAGCTACATCTGCACGTAGCTGTAATGCCATTTATCCCACACTTAACCAACCTTCTAATCAGAATGTCATGAGATACTTTGAAAAATGCTTCTCTGAAATTAAGATAAATTATAACCATAGCATTCCCATACTCTACTAAGAAAGTTACCCAGCCAAAGGAATGAGATACAGTTAATCTGGAAATATGTCTTTACATATCCATGCTGACATCTGACAATTATGTAATATACTTCAACGTGCTCATAGATCTATGATAGAATCTTCCCAGGTAGCAATATCAAAGTAACAGTTGTTATTCCCTGGGTATTCCTTCCCATAACTTTTTTTGAAGATACATACAACATTTACCCTCTTTTAATTATATGGCCCTATTCTCCAGGGTTTCCATAAAATATTATGTGTATGTATCTACACACACATTCATGTGCCCTGTGTGTGTATTCTGCCAGACTATCAGCAAGTTTCTTCAATATAGTAGGAAGTAATTTATCTAGCTCAAGAGAGTAAACTTTAAAATAAAGAGATATTCCCTTTAGCCCGCTGTTCACAATTGCCTTGTGGAATATATATTCTTCTTTCAGAGTAGACTGAAAGAAATTAGATGTTGAATAGTTCTTCCTTTTCTTTGTTAGCTGTTAGCTTTTTGCCAGCAGCTTATAAGTGGATTCTTTTATCTTACTTTTATTTTGAACCAAAAGATGTTCTTTTTCTCTCTCTTAGTATTATTTACTAACCTCTACTAATTTTGAGATTTAGCCTTTCTGACACCATTTTTACAACCGCAGGCAACCAGTGTATACTGTGGTCTATCCTTATTTCCAATCCCCGTATGTATCCTTTTTTGTTGTTTGAAAATCGCTAAGCTTTTTGTGCAGCCACATTGGTGCCTTCTGCTGTTTTTCATGTTTCCCTATTAACATAGTTTGAAATTGTGCTTTTGGTATCGCCTTTTTTAGCAATTCAAAGAGCCTTGATTCTACTTGTTTCTGATTTTTTAAAATGGGCTTTTTTAAGTTCATGTTATTTTAGATTACACACAGCTTTATTTTTCCTCAAAATCAAGACAAATCTAGCATTACTTTGTCATTTTTCCAAAATGTTTATTTTATTTCTACTTCCTTGGCTAAGTCCTCCCTGTTGATTAGTATCAAGACAAGGATATTTATTCTACTTGTATCTTCTTCCACTCCTTGAAGAAGAAAGTTTCAACAAGAATACTTAGGATGTTTCTGGAAAAACAATGTTTGGCAGGATTTATTTTCTAGCAGATGTTGTGGTGATATGAAACGTCCACTGCTACTTCTTTATACCTCTTTGAAAGCTCTTCAGTTTGCTTCATAATCATCCATATCTTCTTCCTGATTGGCTAGATGATAACAGACAGCAATAATATTGCTTCTATTTGCTCCTCCACTTATTTTAACTCAAGATGTTTTTGCAGTATTATCAAATTCATTCACTTGGGTTTTCGAGCAAGAATGGATATACAATACACATTTTTCTTTATCTTTCTTTCTTTCTTTCTTTCTTTCTTTCAACAACTTGTATCCTTCAATTGCAATACTTCAATCACAGGAGTCATCTTGCCAGATTGCCATTACACTTATTAAACATTGCTTTACTTGTATTAAGGTTTAAACTCATTTTATTTCCCACACTCCATACAAAGTTCTTAAATTTTATAAGTCTGATTTTTCATTGAAAGCTTTACAACAACACTTATATTTGTTCCTAAAGTAGCATTAGTCTTTATCTGAAATCCTTTCTTTAGAGCTTTCATTCCCAATGCCAGTTTAAAGTTCTAATTACATTCATCATGTTTAGGCCTCAACCTATTTGCACTAGTCTTTGTAAAATGCAACCCATCTTGTTCTAGCCGTTCATCCTTCAGTTAACTTATATCAGGGGTGTCAAACTCGATTTTATTGAGAACCACATCGGGGTTGTGTTTGACCACAGTGGGCCGGGGTGGGTGTGGCCAGGTTGGGCATGGTCAGCTCAATGTCACTCATGTCAGGAGTGCCTGTGGTGGCCCGCACGCTCTTCAAGCAAAAACAGGCTCCTGAGCTCCGTTTTCAGCTGCAACAGCCTCCTGAAATTCTCTGTCAGTGAAAACAGAGCATGCAGCCCTCCCAAGTTCCATTTTCACTGCAGAGTCACCGCGGGCCAGTCCTTCGCTGTTTCCAGGGCAACCCCGCAGGCCAGATCTAAGCACTCCGCAGGCCGGATCCAGCCTCCAGGCCTTGAGTTTAAACCCCTGACTTACATCAAGATTATAGGTATCCATGGCAAGTCATGATTATACCAAAATGTGGACTAAGACATTATCCCAAAGGTGGCTTTTCAAGAGGCAACTGGGCTTTCTTGTTTTTCTCTGAAGATGTTTCTCTTCTCATCCAAGAAGCTTCTTCAGCTCTGACTGAAGAAGTCAGAGCTGAAGAAGCTTCTTGGATGAGAATTGAAATGTCTTCAAAGAAAATCCGGAAAGTCCATGTTAGATATAAATGCCTTATTCTCCAATGTGTAAATAGTATGTATATAGAGTATCAAGGGTTAACTTATTCCTTATTTCTTAATTTATTCATGACTCACCACTCCTACTTATAGCTCCACCCATTGTATATATAAGGAGCCACCTTCCCCTTTTTCCCTGCTTCTATCTGTGAATATTCAGTGAATATAGAATGCCTATTGTAAATAAAAGGATATATATTTGAGCCTTTAACATTTAATGATATTATTGAGTCTGATCCTAAATATTGCAACAATCTGGTAGCAGAGGATGGTTAATTGACTCAATAAAAGAAAAAGAATTAAAAATGTCCAAGAAAGATAGACCCAACACCAGGGCCTACAGCAAAGAAATGGAAACAGAACAAGAAATAATCAACGAATCGACAAATGCAATCTCAAGAGAAACCGAAGAATACACTACTGAAGATGAAGAAGTAATAGATGAGAATGATGACCAGGAGGAAACCGAAATAGAGAATAACGAACTCAGGTCAGAAATATTAAAACTATTAAAAAGCCAAAAGAATGATGAAAACCTCATCGCGAAACTCCAAGAAATGCTGAAGAACAGCGGAGCAGCGAGAGAAAAAAACATCACTAATGAGAAGTCTAAAGAACCAAAAATAGTGAGTAATATGACTACAGAAGAGATCGTTAAAAAGAAGAAGAAATGTGATCCCGCGCAAAATTTTGAATGGCAGCCATCTTGGTTTCAACAGGCCTCCAAAGTGAGCGAAGCAGAACCAATCAAAATGCTCAGTTCAAAATTCCTGGCACGAAACACGTTAACAGACAATGAAAATGAGAAGGAGGACTCAAAATCCTCAGAAAAATCAGAATCGGAGAGTGAAGATGATTCAACAAAGTCCCAAATAAAGTCTGCAATGAAAACGCTTTTTGCTGCATTTGGACCAAAACTAAAAATCATAAAAGAATCACCAAAGAAGCAAACGAACAAACCGATGCTTCGAGACCTGCATGCTTCCACCCTAACTTCAAGAACGACGACACCAGAACCCAGAGAGCCTTGCCGATTCCGCCCTACACCTAAGACCGAAGCAAGTGACAGCGCTCACAAAAGGAGGAGAAGAACAGCCATTGTCACCAGGACTCCAAAGACCGAGCCAGAGACCGACTCGTCTGAAGAGGAGCGGAGCGAGCGAACCAGCCAGGAGAGAACCTTCCACGACGACGCCAAACAAGAAATGGACAACGCGCATGCGCGAAGTCTTGCTGATGATCCGGGAAGATTTGAATTGACGAGAGAACCGCGCAGACTCGTTGCAGACATCCCCACGCCGTTTTGCAATTTTCTACACTTACGAGACCACGGACTGCCTCAGGTTGTAAGTAACGGACAAAATAATGTGGGGAACTTACCCAGTGACTTCCCAAAGCTAAGGGTTGACGGTATTAATTTGCAAGAATGGTACCAGCAGCTCCAGGTCGTTTTTATGAAAGAGAATCTGTTATTCTTTATCACTAGTCCCCCAAGAAGACCTTGGACTTTGAAAATAGATTGCTTACACCATAGAGCTTTTTTCTTAATAATAGCTAGTGTATCCCCTGCAATGTATTATAGCATCAAATCAAACCTGACTGTTTCAGAAATTATTCAATGCATGTTTAATTTGTTTCACAGTGACAATGTAGCTACTACCACAAGAATGTCTAAAGATTTCTTTTCATCTAGAGTGAAACCAGGGGTTTCTATAAGTGAGCATTTAATATCTTTAAACAAAATAAGGGCTGAACTGCATATGAGGGGGGAAGTGATTTCAGATCAAACAATGAAAAGTGTTATTATTAACTCACTTGATTCATCATGGGACAATTTTATGTCACACTTAGACACTATTAACCTAGGATATTTATCCATAGAAAGCCTATCCAACAAATTGATAGCAGAAGACAATTCAAGAAAAAATCGTTCTAGCAATCACGTAGAACATAAACCTTTTAGGAAAGTAGCTTTCCAAGAAAAATATAATGAGACATATAAATGTTATAATTGTGGGTCCAAGGAACACAATAGAAGAGATTGCCCCAGATTCTCAAAAGAAAAACATAGATCAGAATACATGAACAGACACAATTATAGACACTCTTCCATAGACAGACATAGACACAGAAGTCCACCAAATTATAGAGAAAATAGAGGGGGCAGAGAAAATTCAAAGGATAGGAAATCAGGATCACTTAATGGTCTAAATAAACAAGACAGCACAAAAATACAACAAAATGAGAACAATAATTGGCTTATTGATTCTGGAGCAACAAATCACACCACTAATAACAAAAATATATTGTCTTCTTTTGCAGAAGACAAATTTGTGATAAAGGTAGCTAACCAAGATAAGGTCCAAGTATTAGGCAGAGGGAACGTAACTTTGCCTGGTCTAGGAAAAATAGAGGGGGTATTGTTAATACCTGAAATACCTCATAACATTTTAAGTGCCATAAAACTAAGTAGAGACTCTGACATTAATATAACTTTCTCAAAAGGAAAAGCAACTTTGGAGAAAAATAAAAGCAATATAGGTACTGTAATGATTAAAGGAGGTCTACCTTACCTAATTACAAAAGAAGAATGGTTACACAATATTGATTCAAATGTAGAAGACTGTGTAGAAGTAGATGATGAAAATGTTAGCAACAGTGACAATGATGAATGTAAAATATCTAGTGATCATACTAATGCACACAATATAGAAAAACCAAAAATAGGTAAGCCAATCCATGATGAGTGTGCTCATATCTTACATAGGAAGTTAGGACATGCCAGCTTTCCTGTAGTACAAAAAATGATTGAACACGCAGAAGGTGTCAAAATAAAAAATTGTGAAAATTATTTGGAATGTTCAGTATGTAAATCCACAAAACTGAAAACTAGTCCCAGACCAAGAAAATCTACTAGATCAACTAACAAAATTTTTGATTTAGTACACATGGACCTAGTAGGCCCACTAACTCCATCAATTAATTATAGGAAACGTTACTTTCTGACAATAGTGGATGATTATAGTCGTTATGGATTTGTTTATACACTGAAACACAAAGATGAAACTTTTCAAAAATTTAAGGAATTTTATAAACGCGTAGAAACGCAACATAATATCAGGATAAAACAAATTATGACAGATAGGGGATGTGAATTCATGTCCAAAGAATTCTCCCAATGGTTGAAAGATAGGGGAATGCTACATTACACGTCCAGTCCATTTTCTGCGTTCCAAAATGGAATTGCAGAGAGAAAGAATTCCACGTTACAAACCATGATTAGATGCACATTAGAGGATGCTGGCCTAAGCAAACAATTTTGGTCAGAAGCCTTACATTATTCAAATTACACACAAAATAGAACCTGGTCCAGTGTTATAAATAAAACACCATACGAAGTAATGTATAATAGAAAACCAAAATTAGCACATATGCACATCTTTGGAGTCACTGCAGACGTACATATACCTAAACAGTTGAGAAGAAAGGGAGAAAATGTATCCAGGAGACTTAGATTCATGGGATACGAAACTGGTACTAAAGGATATAAATTCATTGATAGCAACAACAAATTTATAGTCTCCAGAACGGCCGTGTTCCATGAACAGGCCAACTGGTCCAAACTACATCTTAATGAGATATTCCCAAATAAACATAAAGAAACAAGATATCATGAGGAAAGAACTGTAGATAAACAAAATATCAACAAACAAACAAACAAAACAAAAACATGGACAAATAGTCAACACAAAATAAAGACTGATACACTAACAAAAAAGGAAGCAAGATATATGCATGATAACAATAGCAAACCTGAAAGAATTATTAGAAGCAACAGGAATAAGATGCCAAATAAATATAAAGACTACGTAATGCATATGGATGGTGAACCCATAACACCTAATACATACGAAGAAGTACTTAAACTTCCTCGTGAAGAAAAAGAAAAATGGAACTGGCCATGGAAAAAGAAATGAAAAGTTTGCGAGAATTAAATGTATTTACACCTACAACTGCACCTAAGGATAAAACCATTATTGGTACCAGGTGGATATATAAAATTAAAAACTTGGAAGAAGGTAATACCCTGTACAAAGCTAGGTTAGTTGCCCAAGGTTATGCACAAAAGTATCCAGAGGACTACACTGACACATATTCCCCCACTGTAAGAACAGAGAGTGTCAAAACAGCTCTAGTGGTAGCATCAGCACTCAATCTTGATGTATTCCAATATGACATACAGACTGCGTACTTACACGCAAAGCTAGACAAGGAAATATATGTGAGGGCCCCCCACAGTCAATACACCAACAAAAATGAAATTTGGTTATTAAACAAAAGTCTATATGGATTAAAACAATCCGGTAAAAGATGGTATGATTGTCTAGTAGAAGTACTTAAAACCATGGATTTCAATGCTACATCTGCTGGTAACTGTTTTTTTGTCAAAAGGAGTAATGATTATATTGAATTTGTACTAATTTATGTTGATGACATTTTGTATATTGGAAAGCATAAAGAAAGAAGAGAAACTTTTGTAAAAAAATTAAATGAACATTTCTCACTGAAATCATTAGGGAAAGTGAACAAATATCTTGGTGTACAAATTAACAAAACCAGAAAAGGATTCAAACTTAATCAAAAAGATAAAATTATAGAACTTTTGAACAAATGTAACTTAACTAATGCTAAACCCTGTGATACTCCTATGCAAACTGATTTTCTCAGAAATACTGATGAATCATCTCCTGAATTTAAGGACAATACGTTTTATAGGTCAATCATAGGTTCACTTCTTTATATATCAAATTGGACTAGACCAGATATAGCCTTACCACTCAATTTATTGTCCAGATATGTCAGCAAGCCAACTATGTATCACTGGGAAGCTGTCAAAAGAATTCTAAGATATCTGAAAAACACATTAGATTTTTGTCTAATATTAGAACCTAATGATAACAATGAACCAAAACTTATATGTTATGCTGATGCGGATTGGGCCGGAGACACATCCTGTAGAAAAAGTACATCAGGTTATATTTTCTTTTTAAATAACTGTCCAGTTTATTGGTATACCGGCAAACAAGAACTAGTAGCCACTTCAACAACAGAAGCAGAATATGTTTGTTTATCTAAAGCTGCGAATAACCTTGTGTGGTTTAATGATTTGATTTCAGATGTTTGGAAAAAGCCTTCTTTACCTTTTGTTATGAATGAAGACAACAAAGCAGCTATTGAAATATCTAGATCAGATGCCATTGGACAAAGGTCCAGACACATAGATATAAAGTTTAAACATGTAAGACAATTGTCTCAAGACGGATTTATAAAAGCGATACACTGTGATACCTCAGAACAAGTGGCTGACATATTGACAAAGCCTTTGCCTTCTAAACAACATAAATATTTAACATCCAAGTTAAATGTATTGTATTGTCCCGAATCTGAATGTAATTGGTGTTGTATAACTAATCGGCATTTAGAGGGGGATTTGTTAGATATAAATGCCTTATTCTCCAATGTGTAAATAGTATGTATATAGAGTATCAAGGGTTAACTTATTCCTTATTTCTTAATTTATTCATGACTCACCACTCCTACTTATAGCTCCACCCATTGTATATATAAGGAGCCACCTTCCCCTTTTTCCCTGCTTCTATCTGTGAATATTCAGTGAATATAGAATGCCTATTGTAAATAAAAGGATATATATTTGAGCCTTTAACATTTAATGATATTATTGAGTCTGATCCTAAATATTGCAACAGTCCAGTTGCCTCTCTGGACAACCATGACCTGGATGACTGAGAATCTCTATAGACTGAGACATTACAGCACAATTTCCACTTGTCATACTAGTGTTGGGACTTTGCATGTAAGGAATGATGTTTCAATCATAATGTTGTGACACACATTTCGTTACTTTCTTGTCCTCCTGAGAATGCCTAAGACTGGCATCTCCCTATTGTTCCTATGCACACAGCCAATCATTCATTTTCAGTATTCTTCCTTTTTCTAGTTCTCTTTCATGAACCATAGGGCTAGATGGGAACTTCCAGAACCCATAGGATCTTGAGATTTTTTTACTAGATCTCCAAAGTCTGTGGTATCAAGTTCTATCTGTTCTTGCAATAACTTCTCTCTCCACA
The DNA here is from genome assembly GCF_059756535.1 of Pantherophis guttatus. Classification (NCBI taxonomy): domain Eukaryota; kingdom Metazoa; phylum Chordata; class Lepidosauria; order Squamata; family Colubridae; genus Pantherophis; species Pantherophis guttatus. The sequence goes on along the minus strand of NC_142064.1, from coordinate 153,451,306 downwards.
TGGATTAAAAAGAAGGGTAATTTTCAATGGACTTGCTAAGACCTAGAAGTTGTTCTGCAACAAGCAAACATTATAAGCCTATGCAGATGTGTTTATTCGGCATTCATTTCTTTCAGTTCCTTGCCATTTATTTCTTTTGTCTTTAAATTTTACAGTATAGTTTGCATATAACCTTATAACCTTGGGCATCAACAACATGAAACCAACAATGAAAAAAACAGCACACATCATATTGCTGAGCACATTGTAAGCCGCCCTGAGTCTTCGGAGAAGGGCGGCATATAAATCAAATTAAAAAATAAAAAATAATAATAAAAAAAATAATAATTAGCTCATTGCCAACTACTCCGACTCACTTATTTTTTTGGTCTTCTTACAGAATCCTAATGTGATTTCTCTGCTCTTCAGGAATTCATCATATTGAGTTCTTTCCTCATGCCCACCCCAGAATCTTAGATCCTGTTTCTACAATGAAGGACTGAGTGCTATTTTTTAACCAAAGCAATGCATAGTATTACCTGTGTTTCTTGCTCCTGGTTGGTACTCACGTCACTCAGCTCTTTCCTTTGTCTTCCTTATGGACAGTTGCTTCCTCTATCAACTCCTGTTATTGTGTTTTTCCTTGATAAATCTTCATCCTTCTTCATGAGCTCTATGGCCCCTCGCTGTTCCAATCCTCAAGCAGAAATGCAACAAAGGTAGCTGCTGATTTTCTGATTGAAAGCCTGGGAATTCTGCTGCTATCTTGGAGGTAGAAACTTTAATCAAGTACTATCAGAAATGTACAGGCAAAGAGAATTGCTCTAGCAGCAGGCCTTTTACACAGTGGAACAGATTTCTCCTGGACCTCGAATGGAGGAAGGGATTGGAGGGGAGGAGACATTTTTTACTGTATGCATTTTATTACCAGTATTTTGATACCATCAGAAATCTACATTTCTATAAACAAAACCCCAATAAGAATATTAAAATAGTAACTCTCAAAGCAATTAATAAAATTGAAATTAGCCACCCCTAAATGGATAGATAGCATAGAGTAGATTTTAATCTCCAAAGATTATTATCACATTCTGAGCAGTGGCTAAACTTCTGGAGAGCCAGATCTCAAGGAGACATATCCCTAAGGCATCATTAGAGGAAAAATGTTTCTGAATCTATGCCTCCTTCTATCCTGGAATATCCTTTCTCAGACAGAACAGATAGGCTGGCCTGAGCCAGCTTGGAGAAAAGTGTGTTGCAACTACTAGCGTCTTTTCCTTTAGGGCACTAAGAGTTAAAACCAGCATTTTCAACTGTACTATTGCAAGCTCAAACCCACAAAATAGGCATTATATTGTCTGGAAGTTGAGCTGGTTTGAAAAGAAGTCCAGTTGCCATGACTCAACTTCCAAACAACTCTACCTGGATGATTGAGAACCTTCATCAACATATTGTGGGTATATCCATTTTTTTCAATGGTAGACCCAGGCAATGGGCATCTCATGCAGTAATACAATCTGGAAGTATTAAGGGCATTGCCACAGCTTCTCAGTGACCCAGAGGTGCACCTGGCTCACCAGCCAAAGCTGGAAAAAGGCATGCCTGATTATGACTTTGGAGGAGCGGTTTCGGAAATGGGAAGTTTTCCAGTTAAAGGTCCCAATTCCCCTTTGTCCCTCTATTTAAGGCTGCACTCAGGTCATGTTTCCCCACTTCTCTACATTCAGAATGGGTGCATGCCAGTACTAGTGATTTCTCCTTCTGGCATCTGTGAAAACTGAGTCAATAAACACTTCAATACTTGGTTTTTTAAAAAGTCTCACAGTAGAATAGCAAATAACTCATCTCTGAAGATGGTGAGTACAGTAGGAAATCTCTATTCTTATTTTTATTAAGCACTCTCATTAAAAGCATATTTGTTCTGGAATCCTTCCTTCCTTCCTTCCCTCTCTCCTTCCTTCCCTCCCTCCCTCCTTCCTGCCTTCCTTCCTTCCTTCCCTCCCTCCTCCCTCCCTTCCTCCCTCTCTCCCTCCCTCCTTCCTTCCTCCCTCTCTCCCTCCCTCCCATCCTTCTTTCCTGCCTTCCTGCCTTCCTGCCTTCCTTCTTGACAGAAGCAGAGAATTTATAATTCAGTCAGCAACTAAACAAAGCTTTTAAAAACATTAATATCTCCTCGTGACTGACTCTTCTTCCTTCCAAACTGGAGGGAAGAAGAGCAAATGAGAATGGCAACTGAGGCTTATTGGCAAGAATAAGCTTGACTATAAGCAAAAGGGGAACTATGAGGGAATTGTGGGATATAGATAGTCCTCAGTTTATGACTGATTGTGACTGAAGCTAACAATGGACTCTGGAAAAAGGACTTATGACCTGGATTTAAAGTGCTAGTGACTGTGGGATTTACTCCCTGTTTGATGGCTGATCCATGTTGTTTATCTCAATATGTTATTTCACATCCTCTATGAGATGTATTTTATCTCTACTGTATGTGACTATTAATTACTAATGTGCCTATTGATGGTCATCAATAGATAGATAGAATTAAATTTACAAAGAAGGAAACAAAAAGACCAGAACACATCCTCTACAGATCCACATCCAGGTAAGCAGAGATTAATACCAAACAAACAGGCAGAAAATAATACCATAATCAAGGAACTACTAAGGAGGAAACCACATCTCTACCAAAACTGGCAGGGCAGCCTATGACATATAAACAGGGAGTACCCCCCACCCCCACTCACTAATGTTGCCTAATCTGGTGCAGGTAATGTTCAATTTATGACCATAACTGAGCCTGGAATTATGGTTGTGAGTTGTGCTGGTTATTAAGTGGGTTATCATGTGACCAACCTGATTTTAAATTTTTTTGCAGCGGTTGTTTAAGAAATCACTGCAATTGTTAAGCAAATGCCAAGTTTGTTAAGCAAAACCATTGTTTGCCACGGGTGTTTTGTTTTGTTTTTTGCTGGAAACCAGAATAAATGGTGGTTTTCACCAAAAAATGTCATACATTGCGCACATGTGACCCCATGAAGTTGCAAATGGCCATAAATACACCCAAAATGCAATCTGTGATGCAAGGTGGTGGGGCAGCCATCAGAACTTTGCATCCCAGTCATAAGTATCTTTGTGTGTGTGGGGGGGGGGGGTATCTATGTAACTTCAAATGGTCACTAAGCAGCCAGTCATAAATGGAGAACTACCTGTAATGAAATGCCTACAAGCAAACAACCAAGCTCAGAAAGGGCCAATGATTCCATACAGAATATTATTTTTTGATTTAGTTTGATGGGGCGGGGGGGGGGAGGGGGGGTTGAGAGAAAAACGTATGGAGACCTGGAGTATTTGCATAAAACAGTTTCCTCAGTTTTATACACCTATACAAAACTTAACCCTTGGTCACTACCAGCCTCGGACTTCCCCAAAATCCCCACCGCCTGAGGCAATGGGACCCAACTCAAATGCAGAACCTATAAGAGCTGGGAGCTTTTCGGAAGGGGTAGTTGTTGGTAGGGTGTGGAAGGGGGCGGGGGCTGTCGTTCGTACAGGTTCGTGCGGACTCGGGGGCACGTACCGATGCTCCCCTTAACAACCGCTCTGCTGAGCAACGACGGCAGAGCGGACGGGCGGCGTGTCTGCCTTCGCGGAGCGCGCGTCGGGCGCTGTTGCCGGCGTGGGCCACTAGGTGGCAATGCCGGCCTCTCTCTTTCTCCGCCTATCCCTGGCTGAGGTTGCCGCCGCTCCTGGCTCTGCTGATCCTGGCTCACTCCGCTGCCGAGCCAGGAGCGGGAGGGTAGCAAACGAAGCGCGCCCGCCGGAGAAGCCCGGAGTCTCCTACCCTGGAGAGAGAGGGAGAGAGAGAGAGACGCCCGGGGCGGCTGTCTTCCAAACCCAGGCTGGCTCGCCTTCAGGATGTTGGAGAGAGGCGAGAGCTCCCGCCATGAGAATCGCTCGGGAGGCGAGTTGAGGAGGATTCGGGGAGGGGAGAAAGACCCCAGACCGGATTCCCCCTCCCCAAAACTTTTCGTTCGGCCCTGAATGCCAGCCGCGGCGTTTGCCGAGAGAAAACTTCGCTCCTCCCTCTGGGATTTGGTAGGTGTGACTGTGGATCTCTCGCCGCCGCTACCCGCTCGCTCCACACGCCTCTCCTTCCCGAAGCCTCCAAGTATGTTGTGAGGAGCTCGGACCTCTGAATAATTCCATTCAGACTTCTCCCTTCCTTTCCCCCCCCCCCCCCCTGCCGCCGCTACCGATCCACCCTGTTGAGCCTCTGCGATCCCAAGGACGCGGCGGCGGCTTCGGCGTCGCCTCCTTCTCCTTCTCCGCGGCTGCTGCCGATTCTGCCCCGCAGTGCAGGATCGTTTTCTCCTTCCTCCCTTTTCGTTTTTGGAAGGATGGCGATGTGGGGTTGATGACCGATGTCGCAGTCTCCGGTTCTTCCTCAGACTTTGGGGAAGAATTGATCGGGGAAGAGGGGTGAACGGGATTAAAATCGCCCTCCCTCCCCCCCCCCCCGATTCGCTGAGCCTTCTTTTGGGAATGGAGCGAGTGTCTAAGGCGATCCGACCAAGAAGTCAGTAAAAGTGAGAGGACGGAAGATCGCTACCCCGTCGCAAATCTTCCGGCCCATTTTGGAAGGCAAGCAGGAGCGAAACACAGGATTATAGGTGGACAGATCTTTCACAAGACCTTCCCCAAACTCCAGAAGTTCTCTTCCATCCTCAGCCTTGGTCCGCCTCTGGGAAACCATGGCCGGGATTGGCAGCTGCGGAAGGATACTGTATGGCGCGCTCTTCGCTCTTCTGGGCATCTCTTCGGTCAAAGGCCAAGGTAATTCGAGGGGGTATGTCTGGTCACGGAGTCCCCACGGACTGTTTTTGCCTTTGTGGTTCCGTAGGGGGATTGTGGGTGGCAACACCGAGGGGGCCTAAGTTCCCGGGAGCTCCTGGATGGTAACCGACGTGATACCTGCAAATACTTCGGATGAAGGATGCGTTTGACTTTTATCAAGGAGTTAAGCGTAATGAAGTTGATCGATGCCTCCCCCCCTCTCCCGTTTGTGATTGGTTAATGGAAGGGGCGAGGTAGATAAAAGAGATCGTGAAGACCTGGCAATTTAAGGCGACTGCCCCCCCCCCCAAAAAAAATCGGTCCGATCTGTGTTTTGACGGAGGTGATGGTTGGGGGTGGGGAGGGAGGAAAGCGGTGGCGATTTGTTTTGACGATGGAGTGGCGAACGGGGAGTCGTGGGGAAGTTTTGTGCCTGGTGATTTGCAGGAATGAAATGTTTATCCAAAAGTAATCAAGAGATCAAAACAAAGTGTGGAAGAGAGAGAGAGAGAGAGAGAGAGACGAGGAGAGACGAGGAGAGAGGCAGACGCCAGACATTTAAGGAAGATAACAAGATCTTTAAAAGGAAACGAGGGCTGGGCGGCTGTTGGGGAGCAATAGAGTAGAAAGAGCAACGCACGATGTGTATTGGTGTTTGAGTGGGTCTACACTATGTAGTGTAGACACTACAGTTATTGAAAATAACTGGAGTTCAAGTTTACAAAAAAAGATGAAACAAGACAGCCCCTCAGTTCATGAGGGGGAAAAAAAGAAATCTAAAATCTGTTGTCGGATAGTATCTCGATTAGAACCAAACACAATACAAAACTCACAGTGTGAGCTTCGGAAGACTTAATCCGAGCAAGCGCGAAAGCGAGTTGTTTATTTTCTACTAAAATATACAGGATTGGGCTGCGCAATTTCCGAGGAAGAATTTGGCTAGGCTAAAAAAGCCTGAGCCGTGTCTCAGCCTCTGGAGAAACTCAGCGGCTTTTCCCTTCGCGAGCAGCCAAAAGGCTTCCGCGGCGGCTTTTTCCCCGAGGAAGATGCTTTGCCTTTGTTGGTGTGGTTTTGCGTGTTGGGGAGCGCCCGCGTGTGTGAGAGGAGTGAAATATCATACTATGAAAGACGGCTGCCGGCTGGGATACCGAGAACTTCCCGGGGTGCAGAAATGCAACACGTGGGGCAGCCTTTTCGAGAGGTGTAGAGGCGGAGAGAAAGACCCATTCCAGCCTCTCCCGGTGGAAAAAAAAAAAAAAACTGAGGGAAAAACCGCCCGGTGCTTCTGGGAAGGGGAAGAGAGACGGGAATCTCTCGGGAAGAGAGACGCGCTCTCTCCCTTGCCAAAAATAAAGCCGCCGCCGTGGTGCTGAAAAAGGCGGGAGTGAATGAGGTTGACCTCTTTTTCTCCTCCCCCCCCCCCCCCATCAGTGCGTTGCCTGGAGAGAAACGCATTTCAGACGCCGCTTACAGGTGGGCCGGCCTCTAAAAGCAGCCCGGAGGAGCGAAGTAGGGGGCACGCCCGAGCGGCGTCGTTGCGCCTCCGCGCCTCAGGCTTCGCTCTCTTTCTCTCTCTTTCCCGCCACCGCCTCCTCCTCCTCCTCCTCCTCCTCCTCTCGCGTCCCCCGCTTCACGTTAGGCTTGGAGTGATGCGCCTGGAGGATTTGGCTGGAGGAGCCAAAACAGGGGCTCGCTCTCTTTCGGAGGCATTCCGGCGGGCGGGGCTGAAGCAACCGAGACCGGCCACATTCTCTTCTCGTCCTCCCGTCCCTCCCTTGAAAGCGCCAGTATTTCATGGTCACCGATACTGTACCCGCAAACTGGAGGCTCTCCGGAGTCTTTGGGACTACAACTCTGATTATATCCCAGTTTTTGTTGTTGAGGCGCTGGGGGGTGGAGGGTGGAAAGACAGGTTGCCAAACAAATATGTAGACAGGGGATTGCCTTTTCCAAGTCTTTTTTTTTTTAATCCATTGTTAAAAGATCTTTTAAAGGATATGGTGACTTGCAAAAGAAAAGGGGGGTGTTATTTGATGTCCTCCAAAAGAAAAAAAAGAAAGAAAATTGTTTAGGGGTGGGGGAAAGAAAATGAAGGGGAGATTTATTTTTTTAAAAATTTTTTTATTACATATGATATTCTTGGTACCCAGCATGAATCAGAAAGATTAAGTTGGCTACTTTATGGAGTTAAATTTCATTTTTACCTGACTATTGGCCACAATAAAGATTTGATTTGTATTATGGCCAATCCCTATAAGCACACTTTTTCTCTTCTCCTTTTACAGTATCAAAACCTTGGTGGTTTTAAGACTTTCTGAGGTTTCCTTGCTCTCCCCTCCTCCCTTTTTTTGAAGTCCTTTGGGCTGATCAAATATTTGGTTAGTTATCCAAATACTTGCTTTAAATAACTGGAGCAGGTTTTTACAATGTGCATATATCTCATCCAAACACCTTCCTCACTCCTCATTTTCTGTCTCTTGACCTGTCAAGATAACAATAAAGCCATGAACAGAATTTAGAGTCACAAGGCAGGAGGATGGACCTGCTTGAAGCTGCAGGTGCTCACTCTTGGAGACCACAAGAGAGTTTGGAAACAAGGGAGGATCACAGGAGCTCTTTCAGGACCGAAAGTGATTAATGCATTTCCGAGGCTCCTTATCCTGGAAAATTTGTTACCAAAGAGATGTTTGGTAGACATGGTAGAGATGCAAAATGATACACAACTTCTTCCTTGATCCTCAATTGGGGGGGGGGGGGGAGAGAGAGAGAGAGAGAAAAAAATGTGGATAAGAAGGATGGCAGAAGTCTCAATGAATGAAAATACATGATTGGATTTGTAAGCCATGTGCTGTTTTTATTCCATTGAATGATTGTATTTTGCTGCATTATCTGTTTTCTTATTATATGATTATATAGATTTAATGTAGTTATCCACTCCAATGAGATGATATAGAACATATCTTCCAGCAAACAATAATTTTACCAGTCATTTGGCAGAGTTACCAGATCTAGGCTTCAAAAATCTGGACAGCCACTTAGATGGCAGTTGGATTTTTCTGTATTTTGCTGCTATCTAAGGATCCTCAGATGTTTGCATCCCAGTCCTGGGGGGGAAGATCAGGTAAATTCATATATTAGTTGCTAAAATCCTTCCTCTCTTCCCGTCCCCTCCCAAATCACCAACCACTGTATTTGATACCCTTCTGTCCATTTTTCTTCGCCCTAGAGCCGGCTGGAGCCTTGTTATCAGTAGTGTGAGTCAAATAAAGTATGTCATTGAGAAAAGGTCGTTGGAGACTATCCTTCCATGACAGCCCATGAGTTGGCAAATGCCACAAACTACCTCAGGACCTACTGATAAGCTAATTGCCTCTGGAATGCTCTTATGCTGTGCAGACTATTTTCAGCTACTTCTGTTATCTGAATGAGATACATAAATAGACTCCTTCTCTAAGCAGAGACCATTGATTTGGTTGCACTAACCAATGAAGCCTCTTGGAAACATCATATGATGTGAAAAGGCAAGAGGAGGAGATGGAGAATGCTTTTATTTTATGGCATACTTTGGGGATGCAAAAGAGTTTCTCTTGTGCAGTTGTTTGGAGATATTCTCTTACCTTTGTAGTGTTTGCGAATGAAGAATAGTTCTATAAGAATATTATATCTATGCCCATATTGTGCTGAACATTCACAGAAAGGGGGACCAGCAATTTGCATTTCCCCTATCCCTTAATAACTTCCCAGAATATACCTCTCTGACTTCTGAGGAAAAGGTCCAGGAGTGAAATGTAAAATCTGTTACTACCAGTTCTGTGGGCGTGGCTTGGTGGTGGTGGTGATAATGTGGGCGTGGCCAACTTTTTTTTTTTTTTAACTTTTCAAAGCATTTTTTCTAATGCTTTGAAAAGCCTCTGCCAATCAGGCAACTCAGCTGGGATTGTCACAGACTTTTCAAAGCATTTTTTTTACCACCTCTTCGGCCAAGAGGTTGCAGAAAAAAATGCTTTGAAAAGCCTCTGATGATCCCAGCTAAGTTGCACGATCATCAGAGGCTTTTTTTTTAACTTTTAAAAGCATTTTTTCATTGGAAGAGGTTGTAGAAAAAATGCTTTTAAAAGTTAAAAAAAAAAGCCTCTGATGATTGTGCGGCTCATCTGGGCATGGTGGGGGGCAGGCGCAGGGATTTTTGCTACTGGTTCTCCGAACCACCCGCCACCGTCGCTACCAGATTGGGCGATCTGGTCCGAACCGGGAGCATTTCACCCCTGAAAAGGTCCCATTTTAGCAATAGTACTTAGACTTATATACCACTTTCAGCCCTCTCTAAGCAGTTTACAGAGTCAGCATATTGCCCCTAACAGTCTGGGTCCTCATTTTGCCTTGCAAATAATGTCAAAAAATATGTAGTTTTAGAATGCCTAGCCATCTCTGTTCAGTATCTTTGTGATATTTTGGGAGCATAGATGCCAAAATAAGAATTAACACATTGTTTCACATCTACTACAGATAATTCAATAATGTCACCAGAGTTTTAAGGGACATGTTATTTAAGAGCAGAAGAACCAACTTTGGTTTCTACTGGTCACTTTCCTATGTGTTAATATTAGTTTGACCTGTAGAAAATAGCAGTTGATAATACTTATCTCCAAGTTATGAACAGCTTTACCTGCTGATTTAATAAGTTGACCTTCAGAAGGAAACTGGAGAAAATATGACCATTGTTTTCAGGCAACAAACCTGCATGTCAGTACATCTCCAATTTAATAAAATATCAGATGGAAGAAAATGAGGTTGGGTGGATGGAGGGAATTCTGCCTGAGATTTTGGAGGGCTAGAGTCATAGGAGACAATATTGAACTAAGTAGGCAAATAGTCTGACTTAGTATAGCACATTTATTAGGTTGTTTATAGCATGCTAGTCCACAAACAATGTTTATCTAAACATCTAAATAAACATCTAAACAATGTATCTAAACATCTATATAAACCATATGCAGTGCGAATCTAAACAAACATCTAAAAGTGTACATATGGTGCATTCACACTGTGTTGCAGATATGAAAGGAAAGGCTCAGTGGAGGAGATTAAATTTTTCATACTCAACATCCCGCGTACAAAAAATGAATCTTACCAAGCATAGGTATTGGCCAGGGTTCAGGCCTGTATTTTGGCAGTAAGGTATCAGATTAAGAGAAGATCCCATCTTTCCCCGTGCTTTTTGTGCTCTCCCCCTCTCCTTATTTTAATGACAAGTTATTATTTTATCCCTTTTAATGTTTACTGGCTTTAATATTTGTAAGCCACCCAGAGTCACCTCTAGACAAGATGTGCGGCACATAAATTTAATAAATAAATATTTCTCTTCCCTTATTCTGTTGGGGAAGTGGGTGTTGCCACCTGAGTCCTGTCTGGCTATTAAACCATTTTGTAACGTTTTTGTAACAAAAGCACTCAAATTTATCAAAATGTTGACTCCTTGTGGATGGGGTCCAGTGGGCTGACCAAAGAACATTTAGCCATGTTATCTGGGATTCTTTGGGGCCTATGCATTCTGATAAAGAGGACAGGAAATCAGCACCCTATCTGGTTTCCACCATCTGTGTTCTTGGCTCCTGGCTCCTTCAGAGAACATGGCGAGGTATAGCTGGCTGGTTCTGGGAGATTATCAATTTTTATTTGGGAGAGAGAGGGTGACTGCATTAGATCTGCAAGGGGCACTAAAGAGATTTTCCCTCAGTCTTCCGCATATCAATCCTTTCCCATTTGTTGAACGTCTATGTAAAATCATTGGCAGAAGTCATCCATCAGCCTGAGATGCAATGTTGTCAATACGCAATGATACCTAGTTATATATCACGATTCCAGACCGTGCCAGACATGGAATAGAAGTCTTGTCCTGGTTTTTGGACTGTCTGAGCCTAGATGCAATGAGAGGCTGAAATTAAATCTAAGCCATATGGAGTTACTATATGTCCATTTAGCTTTTCAGACTATTGCAAAGTTGGGTCTCAGTAGAGCGGCACTAACTCTGAGAAAGAACATCTGTGACCTGGGAGAACTCCTGAGTCATTGGATGGGCAGCAGGACTTTTGTCCAGCTTTGGCTAGTGCAGCCCCTATCTAGAGCACAAGGCTCTTGCAAACTGATGTCCTCATTCCTTCTGAATAAAACTGTAACAGTACTCAGTAAGAGTGCATGGATCTGTCTGAAAACCACCTGGGAATTATAATTGATGTCAACTACTGGTATTTACCAGGAGCACATTACACCCATAGTTTGCACGTACATGGGTTACTAGTGACCTATGGATATGATTCAAAGTGCTGGTTTGACCTACTATGTCCTACTGTATATGGATTGTTGCCCAAGTATCTATAATATCTACTTGTTCTGACCTAGGCTTCCTGAGTCATTAAAACACATGAGTAGTCCCAAAAACCTCTTTTATTGCAACAGCTGTGAATTCTGTTCATTCACAGATGAGTCCCAATTATTATTATTATTATTTTTAATTTGATTTATATGCCGCCCTTCTCCGGAAACTCAGGGTGGCTTACAATGCGTTAAGCTATAGCCTTCATACTTTTGTATATTTATACAAAGTCAGCTTATTGCCCCCACAAACTGGGTCCTCAATTTACCTACCTTAGAAAGGATGGAAGGCTGAGTCAACCTTGAGCCTGGTGAGATTCGAACTTACAGTAATTGCAGACAGCTGGTGTTAATCACAATGCTATCAGTCTGCTGAGCCACCAGGCCATTAATTATAAAGAATCCTTTGGGAAAAGTTCTTTGGGATAATTACCCACCTTTATCTTCCTTGACACGCTGCCAAAGACCTTATTGGCAAAGCCACACAGAGTCCAGAATCAAATAGAGCTTCAGACTTTAAACTGCACAGAATTAACAACGTTGCTTCCTGCAAAGGCCCATGTGCCTTTGCTCCTCTTTTAAGTCTTATGGGAGGGGCCAATCATCTCCCAGCCCTACTCCCGAGTTGTCCCTTTTGTTTTAGCTGTTCTTGTCTTTTGGCAGCTCTGCGCATGCACACACTGGGAATAGGCTCCCCCTGTTCCTCTGCCTCGCTGAAATCCAATTCTGGAGGCTCCGGAGGCAGCACATACCTCCCAGGTAGCCCTTTCTCTGCTTCCGATGCAGAGCCCTTGTCTGAGCCTTCCCCAGACTCCAGGACTGGCCCATGGTCCTCCCCAGCCTCCTCTCTGTCTGACTCTGCTGCCAGCTCTGCAGGCTGCTGGCGGGCCACAACACCACTACTACCTGAATAGGGAGAGAGTACATCTCTCTGGTTGGAAGAAGAGTATTCTACTTTCATGAAGAAATGAAAACTATGAGGCATAATTTTTTTAGTTAATGCTCCAAACTTGTAGAATGGCATCTACTTGGAATTAAGCCTTGTTCCATCCCTTCTAATCTTCTGGTAACTGATGAAAGGCCTCTGAAGAGTTTTTGGAGAATAATTTTTTATTGCCATCGTTACTTTATCTTGAATTTTCTTAAATTGATTTATTAATTTTATTTGATGTTTGATTTGATTATAATTGTATTTTTATTATTACCAGTACTGTAACTAAGTTAGTATTTTCAAATTTTGATTATTGTTTTTCATCTGTTTATATTTATTATGGACATTCTGTTTATGGATGGTTTTTGTAAAGCACCATGAGTCTATATTAATTTTGGTAGTATTCAGTAGAATGAGTGAGTGAGTGAGTGAATGAATGAATGAATGAATGAATGAATGAATGATTAATGAAATCCCTGATAACTAAAATAGCTGTCTGAAATTGTAGAAAAAATGAAATTATAGAAAATTGCTGTCAATTAGCATAGATATTCCTGAACTAAATAGACCTAATGGTGTAAGCAAATCAAAGGCAACTGAAAACATCCTATTTCTCCTTTGAAGTAATGTTGATAAGGGGTATTTTTCTTACTTGGGTAAAGTTGATTCTCTTTCCTATTAACACCACAGTGAGGTTTTAAAAAATGGTTCAGTTCCTATTTTACAGCTGGAAGAAAAAAGATTCACCATAGATGTATGAGAATGATACATGACCTGTTCTAATCAGGGTTCAAAATGCCTGACAATGATTATGAGATCCAGAGATTCAAAAATAATTAAATATACAATATTGTACGGATCTCTAGATGCTTTGAACTACATGTCCAATACATCACAGTGTAGTCAAATATGTATTCTCCAATTTCTGGAAGTGCGACTTCGGACAGTGAGATCCTGATTGCTGCAACATGAAGCTGCCCAGGTAATGTTTATTGAAGATACATCCTCACTAAGCAGTGAGTTTGTATCACCACCCAACCTGTTGCTGAGGTAGACTAAGGTTGGCTTCAGGTGATCCAGCATGAAGTGACATGCCAGCAATAGACTTTCCATAGAGACAGTCTAGAGTGCATGGACAAGAAATCCTGAGGTGCTGCTGTCAGGAGCAGTCATCTGTGGAGTTCCATCCTGGCCTTTGTGCCTCTCTCCCTCAGTGATGTTTTTACTGCAAGAGATCAGCTTCAGTAGCCATTTTCTTTTTTGAACAGCTTGTTCAACCAGTGATCTGAGAGGACCATTACTCTCTCAAAGGAGAGGCCAGACAACTCTTTGCAAAGCTGTAAAACTGGCTAGCCAATTCCTCTCTCAATGTCTGTCATTGAAAGTATAACTGAAAAGACTCGCCTCTAGTTCTTCAGTAGGTTGTGTGGCAGGAAATTCCCTTTGCAGGGGCTATTGCTCCCAAGAACACTCTGGTTTCTCTTCCAGCCATGGCTAAAACTAAAAAGTCTGTATTTATCAGCCCTAACTGATGTGGCAGGGCTTGAAATTATTGGAGCGTCTTTTGGTTTTTGTTTTGCTTTAGTTTTAAAATCAGAGAATCCTTTTACTGAAGGTGAAATGAGATGCTTTCTTCTGCCTGAAGCTGGATGCAACTTTAACTGCTTCATTGAACCCTCTTCCTCCTCAAAGTAATAAATGTAGGACAACAGATGGGAAATGCAGTCAGTTGAAAGTTCTTTTTTGTCTTGACTTCAGAGCGCCTTACCCAAGGCCATTCTGAAGTCTCTGCAAGTGCCAAGAAAAGTGTTGCTTGTTTTGTGCCTATTCATTCTCGAAGAAATAAATCTATCTTTTTGACCCCTTTTTTCCCCCATCTACTCCTTATCTATCAAGAGGTAACACTTCAGACTGCACAGAACCCTTATTGTGCTTGTTCGGAATGTGCTATTCTTGGAAGTGCAGGGGAACCATTTTCCTCCTTAATTTTCCAAAGAGAGGCGGAATTGCAATGGAGGTGGTGGAGGAAAGAGAGAGACAGAGAGAAGCCAAGAGAGAGGCAGACGTTCAAAGTTCAGGTTTTAACTGCTTTTATAGGGCCAGAAAGAATAGGACGGTTTCCAACAAGAAATTCGACAATGGGAAACCATGTATGATATGCCATGCACTAAATAAATAAATGGGAAACCACTGGCAAGGTAGAAGTAAGCAACCTGTTGTTCTTCAGAGGCTTTAGACTGAATCTTGATTGGCTCCAGACAACATAGCTAACAGCATTATTTATTGTAGTTTACTAAATCTGGGGAGCAACAGCTTGTTGATCTATAGTTCAGTGAATCTGGGAACTGCCTAACTTTCACTGCCATCTATTTATATTTTGGCATGAAAATGTTCAAAAACCAATATCACATTTTGGCTTAACTCCAGTTTTCTGTAATATCGAAAGTGGGGTTAACTATGCTTAGATTCAACAATTCAAATTCAAACTATGTTTAATGAAGCTGGATTGCTTAGTATAGTCAGTTCCACATTGGTATTAAATGGCAAGATGTAGTTCTAAAAAGTAAATAAACAAAATTGGGGCATGGGAGCTCAAAAGAAGGGCAAGTTGAAGGTTGCATTTATCAAACAGCCCAACTGGTAAATTTGCAGTATCACTAAGCCATAATAACCTAATCACATAGGCTGATTATCACAGTGTGATATACTAAAATGTAGCCATCAAATTTATTTATCATTCAAGTATTGTGTATCATGTGAATATAGTGCGGTTTTCCCCAGCCTGGAATTCGCCAGATGTGTTGAGCTTCAGCTTCCAATCTACCGGATATGAATTACAGGAATCAATTCTAGCTTGTCTACAAGCACCAGGCATAACATCCAAATCCCGCAACTGTTTGTACAACCAAAAACTCTTAACACATATTTACATGTACAAATATGTGCTTGCAGTCATAAGTCAAATAAACGTGCAGCCCAATTTTTGAGTAATTTAGTCAGAAGAAACAAATGTTACCGTATTTAGTATTCACAGTTCTCTCAGGCAAATTTGCAAATAAATCTAGTAACCCAATTCCTGTATTTCTGTCAGAGAGGTTCACAAGGAACTGGTTCTGAAATATCCTTATAGCAACTCTTAAGCTTTTTCAGAAAGAACCTACCATAGTTAGGACTTCGGAGTTTTTGCAAATGTCTATAAAATGAAGCTTCAGTTATTCCTAAATAAGCAAGAACTGTAGGTTTAAGGGGTGGAGAACATATGATAAAAGAGATTTAAGCAGAGTAAGTAGCATGATAGCTGCTGCTTGGCCGTGTGCTGCAACACTTTAGTATAATGAACGCTTTTGATTCCTTCACTATGAACGCTACATCTTCTGTAGGAATTGTACTCCAGTTGCTGTGTGTGCTGCCCCCTCCAGGTTGCAGGGAAAAGCTGCTTGAGGATTCTCTCAGCTGATAATGAGACTTTGAATTACAATCGCTTTTAATGACTTTGATGCTGTTGAGGAACAATATTTATGCCAGAAGGAGCCTTGCAAAGAAATAAAGGCCTTCCTTTGATGAGTTTGGTAGGGAACCCAGAAGACGAGAAAGAGAAGCAGAGAGAAAGGCAGAACGGCGAATGTGCTACAGTATTTTGTTCCATTCCAGTGACCTTGGCACCGTAAGTGCTTCAGCATCTGCTTGCAGTTGCTCTCAGAATAAAATGTCTATTCCTCACTCAGGTATGGATCACTTTCCACACATGGCTATTAAGTTTCCAATTATGACTCACCCTGTTTCTATATTTCAGCTCAAAGGTGGGTATGCATGGGGCACTTAGTCCTCTGAAATTGCACCGCCAACATTCAGCAGCAAAATGGCCAAATTTCAGAGCAAAGACCGAGATAGATTAAGCAGTGCCTTGCTAGAAGTGAAATGTCAGCAGACTGATCAAGAGAGGGCCTGTTGCAGCGCCCTTCCCAAAGAACATGAGGTGAGGAGGATCAGGAAGTAGGTCTTCTCAGTGGCAGCCCCTATTCTGTGGAATATTCTCCCCACCACCACCCCCAGTATGAATGACCCCCAAGCAAGATAAAGCACTTTTGATCTAATGTGCATTTGAATCCAAGATAAATTAATTCAAAGGAAAGGCTGTCTGCGGTGTTTAATTATAATTATTAGTTTAAATTTATTGCCCGCCCAACTCCAATAGACTCTTTTCATACTGCTTATACTAATTGTTCATACTGTTTCATAATCGTTTGCTCATTTGTATTGTAACCACGTTATTACTTTAATTTGTGCTGAGTTTTTATATTGTTGTCTTTGACCTTGTGGTGTTCTGCCCAGAGTTTGCCAGGTTTTTGTTATAAACATTATAAAATAAAATACTGCAGTGAATGGCTGTAGCTGTTTGAAAGTTCAGGAGGCTGACTCAGCCCTCAAATGTTGCCTTCCTTTGCTTTGCCTCCTACAGTGCTACCCCCCCCCCCCTTTTGGGAACATCATTCTATGATTATGGAAGAGTCTCTAGTTCTTTCCCTGTGGTTTAGAATATCCAAGGCACACATAACAGCCTACTTCCTCTTCTCTAAATTTATAGCTGCTCAAACACTGATGAAGGCAAAGCCTTCTCAATGCCCCTGGCTCTAGCTGCTGCCTCTTCTTTGCACCTAGGCTATAATTTCTTAGTAATTTAAGTCCAGAGCATAACAGATAAACTTGCAATATATTTTCCAGAAGGGCTCTGTGTCAGAAACTATGATGGTCTCTTTGATTGATTCACTCGTGCTTGCCGAGTTCCTTTTTCTTCCTTACCTGTTTTTTTTTTTTTTTTAAACTTCACTGGCCTCACAGTCCCTAGCATTATGCTTGCCCTCAGGTGTTAACTACTCAGTTTCTCCTACAAATTTTTTCCCCATTAATTTTGCAAGCTTCCATCTCTGCTGACTTGGTTTAAAATATGATTTTTTTTTTTTTAGAAAGACCGATGTTAGTCTATAGAAGGAGGATTAGCACAAAAGCCTTTGACTGGACTTGTAGATGGTTGAACAAATCACATTTGTGTGTAACTACTGCTGCGCTGTTGTGCGTAGTTCAGAAATTTTAAAAGCACACACAAAAGGAATGGGTGAAATGGAGGTGTAGCTTGGAAACTAAATTCCTTAGTCTAAAAACACACTTAGAGACCTGGGACCTTAATTAGATGCTATAGGAAATGTATAGTACATTTTGGATTGGAAAGTGGTATTTTGCAACATTCATTTTATTTATCCAATTTAGGGCCCCGCCTGATGCCAAACTGACTCTGGGTGGCGTACAAGAAAACCAAACAATATAGAGAACACAAATAGTACAATGTAATAAGAAGGTAAAAATAGGAAAATGAGATAAACAAAAGAGAACAAGAACAGATGGTGAGTCTGGCAAGTAGCACTGACACACACACACACACACACACACACAGACACACATATGAATATATCTAATGACTAAAGGACGTGGTGGCTCAGTGGCTAAGATGCTGAGCTTGTCGATCGAAAGCTCGGCAGTTCAGTGGTTCAAATCCCTAGTGCTGCATAACGGGGTGAGCTCCCATTACCTGTTCCAGCTTCTGCCAACCTAGCAGTTCGAAAGCACGTTAAAAAAAAATCCAAGTAGAAAAATAGGGACCACCTTTGGTGGGAAGGTAACAGTGTTCCGTGCACCTTTGGCGTTTAGTCATGCAGGCCACATGACCACGGAGATGTCTTCAGACAGCACTGGCTTTTCGACTTTGAAAGGGAGATAAGCACCACCCCCTAGAGTCGGGAACGATTAGCACATATGTGTGAGGGGAACCTTTACCTTTATATCTAATGAGCCCAGAAACCCTAAGCAAGGCTTGGGAGAATATCCAGTTCTTCAGAGCTTCCCAGAATGCTATCAGAATGCTATCAGGTTGGAAGCCATACAGATATGAAGGGGACCTCGTTTTAGAGGGCAGGCAGGTCCCAGGGAAGGCACATTTCCTAGGTCTCAAAGAATGACAGTGTTGAATTCAAAGCCAGTGGTGGGTTTCAAAAATTTTTGCTACCAGTTTGGTGGGCGGGGCTAGGTGGGCATGTGACTGAGTGGGCGTGGCCAACTTGACGGCACTCACACCCACTCAGTCACATGACACCCCCCCACCTAGCCACGCCCAGAGGAAAAGGTAGGAAAAATTTTGGAATTTCCACCTATCTACACCCACCCTCCCTTCACCAGTCACCCCTGTTTCCCCTCCTTTAGCAGCCCCGGCCCTATCCCCGCTTCCTCCCCCCCCCACCGCCTCTTTGCTCAGGCTGCTTACCTTCTGCGGTGGCTGGTCCAGAGTCCAGAAGGCGTTTTCGGCAGCCCCTAGCCAGCCGCTGCTGCCAGAAAATGGCTGCAAAGAAGCCTCCCAGGCCGCCGAAAAGTACTGGCGGAAAAAGCTGCTGCCGTCACCGCCATGTTCTTGTGTATGTGCATCCCATTGGACTTGCAAGGCAATGGGATGTGCATGCTCAAAGAACATGGTGGCAACAAACATGGCGGTTGGGGTTAGCAAGTGGTGACAGGAGGACCGGTTCGGGGGCATGGCCAGGCAGCCATCGCTACTGGTTTGGCGACTGGGGCCAATTTCCCGCCACCGGTTTGCACAAACTGCTCCAAACCAGCTGAATACCACCTCTGCCCAAAGCACACCAACTTTCTCTGCTTGAACTGGACAGGCAGACATCACAGGAAGTAAATTTTCCCTCTGATAACCAGGCCTGATGTTGGACTGTGCAACGCTTTACATATAGTCCTTGACTAATAACCATTCATTTAATGAACGTTCAAAGTTACAACACTGAAAAAAAGTAAGTTATGACCATTTTTCACACGACCACTGAAGCATCCCTGACACAATCAAAATTTGGACGCTTGGCAACTAGCTTGTATTTATGATGGTTGCTGTGTTCCGAGGTCATGTGATCACATTTAGCAACCTTCTGACATGCAAAGTCAATGAAAAAGCCAGATTCGCTTAACAGTCATATTCCTAAATGAACAACTGCAGTGATTCACTTAACTGTGGCAAGAAAGGTCGTAAAATGGGGCAAAGCTCACTTTCTTGCTTAACAGTGGAAATTTTGGGCTCAACTGTGGTTATAAATTGAAGATTATGTGTACTGGTCATAATCAGCACCTTGAACTGTGCCCAGAAGCATACTGGTTAACCAGTGCAGCTCGTATACTGTCACATACTGTAGGGCAGGGCTGTCAAACTCCCAGCCCGTGTGCTGGCCATGCTCACGCCCATTTTAGCAAAGGGGAAAAAAGTTCCAATACGTCACATGATGACACCATGATGACTTGAGTTTGGCACCCCTGGTGCAGGCATATCAACTGCTCCAAATACTCATTCCAGATCGGTTGAAGCTTTCAAATGGCCTTCACCAATAGCCAGAATGCAGACTTCCAGGATTCAATAGAACAGCTGCACCTTTAATCCAGAATGAAATGTTTATATCCAGGGAAGCTACTTTCTGCAGCCATATAATCTTGGAAACAGATGTGATTGCTTCAACAGATTGTAGACTGCATTGCATTCGCATTTCTGTGCTTTCTGAAGTACTCTTTCTACTCAGAACTGAAGGGCTGCAAAGCCTAAATATATAGATGTCTTCTCAATTCATGACTTCTTCATGTGAAACACATAATATATATTCCTTAGTGTTCGGGTTCACTCAACACTCAAAAAATTTCTCCCGTGCAACTGCTAATCATGGATGGACAACACTTCAGCAGTTGCATTGAGAAGATTTAAATAGACATAACCCTCAATCCACCCACATTTTTGTATGGAGACAGCCTGCAATTATACTTTCCTGCTCCACTTCAAAAGAGATGTTTCCCAGCTTGCTTCAGCACAAGTCCAGCTGTGCGCTTCTCCACTGTAATTTAATTCAATCTAGGCCATGTCTGCGCTCTTACTTGTAGCTGTATATCTGAAGATTGAAATTCAGACAGCAATTTCTTAAACTGGCTTCATTTTCAGCCTTTTTTCGGGATGAAAGGTGAGCAGTTTACACAGGCTACCATGTGTAAGACTGCCCTAAATCATAAATTATAAATTTACAAAGCCTGAAAACAAAGAAAATGCATCATGGTTTAAGGTTACATGAGAACTCAGCTTTTCTGTGATTCCATGGTCTCTTCCCCCCGCCCCCCCCCCCCCCCCCATTCAGTGAGTTAACTGCCCACTACTTGCAGGGATAAAGAACAGAACATCCCAAATATAATAAAGTCTCATGTTAGTCAGATAATTGTTTTTACAGTACTGGGTGTGTAATCTGCCATTTATCAGTCAATCAACTAAGACATTTTATACAGACTGGAGAAAAAAATTGCATCTATATAGCCACCATCCATTTTTGACCCCTTGAAATAGCAATATGATTTATACACCGAGGTGGGCAAAAGTATTCTGAGCAAATAGCTTTTTGGATTAAACTTGCAAAATAGCACATGAGGAAACAAAAGGGATATGTAAATTGGCAACAGTTACTTTGCATTTCTCACAATGTCTTCCAAGGCCTGTCGGTTTTCAAGGCTGATAAAACAAATATTATCTTTGCAAAATTGCTCTTTCCTTGGTCTATATTCCAGCTCACATAGCAATATTCTGGACAGTAAGGTTGTTGTTGTGTATTTATTTTGTGTCCTCACTGGGGATTTAGGACTAGGTGGCACTTCAAGAAGTCATTCCAATCTAGCCATAGAGTTGCATAAGGTATGGATGTTGGTTAGTAATTTAGAAGAGGAAGCAGAAAGTGAAATATAGACACCTTCCTTCCTTTTGACTTCTCTCCTGACTATTCATGTTATATACAGCCAGCCAGAGTGAACTGATGGTATCTCACTCATTCTAATAGAATCCGAATGAACTCAATTTCTCTTTCCAGCCTTAAGCATGGATTGTAGACTTCTGGTAAATAAAATAAAGCTTTTGAATGGAATTGGAGACATTCAGGTAAATCATCAATTGCTCCTATTATGGGTATATTTTGATTGTAGCAAGGGAAGGTCATGTTCTTTCCTTGAACTGATTAAGTTGTCTAACTTTTCCCTACATTTTTCTTTGCACACTTTTTCTTTGTACATCTTGTCTTGTTTTTTTCAATTATTCTTAAAGCTTCATCCCACAGTCAGATTGCATTCTACCTTCCTGTATGTTACCATGTTCTGGCCACTGGTTGGTTACGCCAGCAAATGCCAGTTCTAACAGGTCAAGCATTACTATATACTTCCAAGCTATTATCTCAAAGTTGGATATGATTGATTCACTTCTTACTTTTGAACATTTCATTTGCGCTGTTCCTCTCCAGATGTTTATTGAAATATTTTTTCCTTGTTGCTTTCTGGATAATATATTGGAGGACGGACAGTTGGTTTTTCTCAGGTGAAAAATAAAAACAGCCTCATGATGTGGTCCATTTTCTAAGTTAAAATATTGAGTATAAATGCAGCCTAAATATGTATATGCTTTTATTAAATAATTATGACTGGCTACAGCTACCAGATTTGCCTCTGTAATGTTTCAATGGTTCTCAGAATGAAGCACTAAACAGGCCTCAGCTGGCATTGAACACATAGCTAACAGTGTTCAATGCCAGATGAGGTAAGACAGTGTAAGGTTTGGGTCACAATTACCCTATGTGAAATAAGGCAAAATAAGTGTGGTTTGTAGCTGAGAAAATCTCAAATTATGATTACTAATTTTGATTTGAGGTGGCATCCATCTTAAATGGTCTTTATTAAGGAGGAAATTGGTAGACTTGGAAGATAAAATTTGGCCCTGAAATGAATTCGGATCATTTAAAAAAAATTCCCTTTCATATGATTGCCTCTGCAATTTGACTCTTATCAATTCAGTGACTAGAAATTAAATGTCAGCATATTAGAGTAAAAAAAATAAAACCTTTTTAATCCAAGTTGTACTTATTTCGGCTGTATTGTTTGGGAAGAGTTAAGATGTTAAGAATATAGGACTGTAATATGTTACTATAGTATTACTGCAAAAATACCACCCACCCATTGTACATTTAAAATACTTTCTCCTGTTTGTGGTCTGGTTTGTCTTAAAAAGTTCCCGCTGGGATTGCTCTTTCCAGAAGCTTATGGGGCTATACTTTGGAAGTCAGGAGTTAAATAGCTTGTATTTCCCTACAAAGTTTGCAGCCAGTGTCTTTTGTTGCATGATCAGCTCTGCCAACTATATAAAGGCTGATCGATAACAGCTTGAGTAGTAGAGAAAATAGGAACAGAAGAATGAAAGGGGGTTAAAAAAAAAAGTCAAAAAGAGAGAGCCAGTGTCCTAATGGCTCATCTTAAGTAGAAGTAAAAGGTTACATTACTTGCAGTGGTTTATATATAAAGTTGAAATTACAATCATCAGGAAGGAGCACAGAAAGTTTAATTGTTGTAGACTTAGCACTCTATAATTATTAATTACTCAGGACAAAAAAATAACTTATTGATTAAGGCTGATTGCTAATTATCTACTGAGAAGTGCAGTGCTTATCAGGGACTAATGGTGTATATGTCTTGAGCTGGGCCCCAGCTGGATTAACTTGTTAACCTATCCTCTTTGTTTTCTGGCAAGTCTTTCATACTTTTGATTTCGCCACCCAAACATTTGGATAAGGTTCCAAACAAAGAGAATATAACCTCCTATCTTTCTTCCTTTCCTTTCCTTTCCTTTCCTTTCCTTTCCTTTCCTTTCCTTTCCTTTCCTTTCCTTTCCTTTCCTTTCCTTTCCTTTCCTTTCCTTTCCTTTCCTTTCCTTTCCTTTCCTCCCTTCCTTCCCTTCCCTTCCCTTCCCTTCCCTTCCCTTCCCTTCCCTTCCCTTCCTTTCCTTTCCTTTCCTTTCCTTTCCTTTCCTTTCCTTTCCTTTCCTTCCTTCCCTTCCCTTCCCTTCCCTTCCCTTCCCTTCCCTTCCCTTCCCTTCCCTTCCCTTCCTTTCCTTTCCTTTCCTTTCCTTTCCTTTCCTTTCCTTTCCTTTCCTTTCCTTTCCTTCCCCTTCCCCTTCCCTTTCCCCTTTCCCCTTTCCCCTTTCCCTTTCCCTTTCCCTTTCCCTTTCCCTTTCCTTCCTACCAGATGGCCAGTGGTAAAACACATAGAATGGCAGCCAGCCAGCAATTAGCCTGCATCCTTCCCTTTTCTTTCAATCCTCTGCAAGACTATAAAGTCACATCCTGAAGGAATGGGTGGATGTGGGAGGTAGCAGCAAGATGTCACATCCACTTGGATATGTTGGGGTGGGGAAATTTCCAGAAGATAAGGGAGCTCTGCTATGGGAAGTTGCTACCCCATGTATCAGAGGAAACATGTTCTCTGTATTATTTTTGAAAAATAAGATGAACAACACTATAAAAATTGCATTGCATGAGAGTAGGAACAGTAGCCCTTGTATGTGGAAGGAGCTTACGCTGTGATCTACCATACTAACAAGAATTTGATGGAGCTGGAATCATCCTTGCTAAGTAATTTTTTGCTCCTTGTGCTTTGAAGTTTGGGAACTAAAATCAGAACCAGACTATCTAACAGGTGGCAATCAAGGTGGCAGAATTCTTAATGCTCCAGTGCTAATTGATAAACACGAGAGTCTATGAAAGGCACTTTTTACTTTTCATAGCAGCAACCCTCTTGCCCTTTCTCTTTATAAAAAGGGTTTTGCAAAGTATGTGCATGTATTCAGGCAAAAGAAGGTGCTAATGCTAAGTAAATTAAAAGATGAAACACAATTCTTTCCAAAACTTGAACACGTTGAATGTGTGTGTTGCAAATAGACAATCTCTTGTACCAATGCCAGTTTCAGTACGCCTTTTGACTTGCATGCAGCCGGTGAGCTTCTAAATTTGAGATGCTTATAATCAAAAGTATGAAAGACTTGCATGTTAGAGGCATTAGTTCAGCAAAACCCCAAAGCAAACTTCAAAGGCCTTTTTTTAAAAAAAAACTATGCCTGCATTTTGACAGAATATGCTAATCTGATGGATGGTATACACGAAGGATGAATCTCCTTTCCCATTATTATTTTTTTCTAAATCCATTAGAAGCGGAGATCATCATAAAGACACTGTATGTTTAAAGCAACCATGCACTCCAAAGTTTGCAGATTGATAAGAGGATAAAATTCCTTTCCTGCAACTGGACTTTGAAGACCAGCTACTTTTTTCTTAACCAAAACCAAGGTTTCATAGCAAGTCTTTCATCCAAAGTGTTTATAGCCACACAGCAAATGTTTGGTTAGTCATCATATTACTAGACAACCAGTTCTGAGCTGCAAATTTCCAGATACATTGCTATTTTATGTCTCTCTTTACTCCTTTCTAGTCGTTGTCCATATTTGTTTAGGCCAGACCTACTATTCTTAGCTACTGACAAGAAATTTTAAACTGTATTGAATAATAGTGCTCCACATTGTATATGCAAGACATATGATGCAATTAATAATTTTACTAGTGCCACTGACTGGCCAGCTCAACAATTAGTAGTCCTTGTCAACTTAAAAGAAGCATTAAAACACACACACACACACACACACATCTTAACTTTACATAACATTAAAAACACATACCTTAACTTTAGTCATAAGACAAGTACTCTGTCTTATGTCTAAAGCTAAGGTCCATTCTCTAAGCTTTCCTTAAGCCTTACTGATCTTGGTCTAACTTCACATTACATCAGGGGTGTCAAACGAGGGGTGAAATGCTACCAGTTCAGACCGGTTCGGCTGAACCAGTAGTGGTGGTGGCACATGGTTCGGAGAACCGGTAGTGACTGCAGCGTGAGGTTCCGCCCACCTGCCCGGACATCGTTACTACCTGGTTTTAATCAGGAAGTAATCTGTTTTTGACCTTCTACACATGCGCAGAAGGCTTTGCGCATATGCAGAGGGTCCATGCGCGCATTGAGCACACACTTCCGAACCGGTAGGGAAGGTAAGTAGATTTCACCCTGTGTTAAACTCACGTCTTCACAGCAGCGTCACCTGATTATCTGGACTTTCCCCCCTTTGCTAAACTGGGTGTGGGCGTGGCCAGCAAGTGATGCATCCAGGCTGCGGGCTGGAAGTTTGACAGCCCTGCATTAGACTATAGCCGTGATGGAGAACCTATGGCATGTGTGCCAGAAGTGGCACGTATAG
Source organism: Pantherophis guttatus (assembly GCF_059756535.1). NCBI lineage: Eukaryota > Metazoa > Chordata > Lepidosauria > Squamata > Colubridae > Pantherophis > Pantherophis guttatus. The sequence continues at coordinate 153,426,011 of NC_142064.1, read as the reverse complement.
CCATCTCTCCAGGCATGCAGGCTGTTGTCTGTTGCTCTTCCAGGTTCTGGTGCATCGGCCAGCTGGTCTTCACGCATGCAAGAGAGCCGGAAACTGGAAGAGCAGCCACCCGGTGCACATACACACTGAGTGGCTGCTCTTCCGGTTTCCGGCATGCGCATGCACACTGGCCAGCTGGTCATCGCAAACACATGCATGCCAGAAACTGGAAGACCAGGTGGCTGGTACGCATGTGTATGCCAGAAACTGGAAGATTATCTTCCTAGCATGCACATGCGCACCAGGAGGCTGCTCTTCTAGTTTCCAGTGCGCTCATACATACCAGCCAGCTGGTTGTCATGCACGCATGTGCACAAGAAACCAGAAGTCCAGGTGGCCGGTGCGCATGCACATGCTGGAAACCAGAAGATCATCTTCCCGGTACACGCATGCTCCCCAGGCGGCTACTCTTCTGGTTTCTGACATGCAGGGGCTTGCACGCTCCCATTTTGCCACTAGGTGCTGAAAAGGTTCGCCAACATTTGACTATAGGAAGACACTATAATTCTTAGATGAACAAGATAAGGTGACTTTTATGGAAAGACACGAAAACATGTGGTTGTTTAGGATTAATTGATGGTTCCTTGGAGAAAACTGCCTCCCTACTTTGAGTATTCTGATTTTAACATAATGCAAAAGGAAGATGCTTTGCACAGCAGTTGTGTTGACTTAGATTAATGTTTGCCATTAGCAATGCCCATTTCAAATAGCTAACCATAGACCTAAAGAAGGTACATCGCCCGTCAAGTCAGATGATCACAGACCTTGCTTTGAGAAAAATTCAACTGTTTGAAGCTTTTAATTAGAAAAAAACCTATGCCTGCTTAAATGGAAGAGATGAGTTTTGTAGCTTGTGTAGTGTGCTATCTGGATGTTGAAGCCTCTATCTTACAAAAGATTCAGATGGAACTTCTTTTGGGAACTCAAGAGCACCCACTGAATCAAGGTGATACTAGAATTTAACAAAATAGACTACTCGGTATATGTAGAACCCTTCTCTTTTCCTAGTGACGTCATATTTTATTTCTCCACTGCGTAGCTTTATCTCCCTCTACTACCCCTCCCCCGTAGAGTAGGATTCTAGCAAAATGCCCTTTGGGCAAAAAATGTTTTCCTTCCTCTTTTGTCAGCTCAGTTGTACCACAACTCAGCCTCCCCCCCCCTTCTTTTTTTTTTTTTTTAATCCAGCACAGAGTGGCTTTTTTCCTTCGGGCAGGGAGCAGGGGAGGGTTGGGGTGGGAAGATCCTGAGGAACAGAGATTGTCCTTCCTGGTGATTCTCCCCTTCCTTATTCATCTGACAATAGTATCCAGCTCAGTAGTAAGGGACAAAGGACGAAGGAGCATCAGGAGACAAGAGAAGGGAGTATATAAGACTGTGATCCTCTGCTGGGCAAAGGTTTCCCATTTCTGCTTTAAACAGAGGTAATACAGATTGATGGTGGTCTTATTAGATATGATAATTAAGATAACTTGTCTTTGCAGAAATACACATCACATAACTTGATTATGGATAGGGATGAAGTTTGAGGTATTAGCCACCCCACTGCATTATAGGCAGAGTTCAGATCCCCTTCCTAATATATTATTCCCTTATTCCCATAATAGTCAACACTGTCCCCAATTTCTAGTCTTTCCCAGCAATACCCAGTTATTGCTTTACCCCTTACTTGACTATTAGGTTTTGGAGGAATAAGGGACAAAGAACATGTGAATATGCTGTAGAGGAGGAGGAGGTAGAAAGAGGAGGATTAAAATTTGATATTTCTTAGAAAGCCATTAGTGGCTTAGTGCAGCCCTGAAATTGAGATGATGGGATAATCATAAAGAAAGGAAGTATTATTTGCTGTAATATAAACTGTCAATGACTCTGGCAGGGAGCTGTGACCTGGCAAGACAGATGGCTTTTGGGTGTATTTCCATGCGTGGTAGCATACATGAAACCTTGAGAAGCAGCTCTGAGGTTGGATTACTCTGATTTCTTCCTACGTGTTGGGGGTCTTGATTTGTATTTGGTCCAAGAACCACAAAGACAATTAATCTATTCTTAGTTTGCAACCACTATAGGCAGCAGCTCAGATATTGTCCTGGATAAACAAACAGCCTTTGTTATGTGTTCAGCTTTTGGTTTGGTTTGTTTTCATTTCGCCCCTGAAAAACATATCAAAGTCCACAAGAAACTCTCCAGAATGCCATTTCTGGCCCTTTGGCTAGAAGAGTGCAGATTCTACAACATCTTCTCCGCTCCATTTCCATTGCTGTGAGGCACCTGTCCTTTGACTGTGTGGTGTGTGATAGAGGAAGTTGATTTTAGCCTTGTTTTTTCTTTTTTTTAATGGAAAGATGAAGATACCTGATCTGAAAGCTTGTAGGAGTTCTGGAGAAACAGTAGAAGAACGAGGAAAATACACATCCTTTGCTTTTGTTTTTAATGGGATCCACCAGAAAAAGCCATCCTGACTTATATGGGAATCGCTTGCCTCTCTGCAAACCACGCAGGCTCCAGTGATGGATTTTAACCCTCCATGTAAAAACCATCCTGCCTTATTCCTTTTGTCATGGATACTAAATCAGTAAATAAGAAAAAGGAGGAAAACTAAAATGAGGGGGGGGGGAGAACCTCCAAAGAAATATAATTTGGAATGAGTGACCTCCTCAGGTCACCTCAGAAGACTAGCAACAGTCTTCTCTTAGTGTTGTCCAGGGTTCATTAAGGGCTGCATCAGGGTTGTGTTTGACCTCGGGGGGCTGGGTGGGCATGGCCACAGTGGGCGTAGCTAGCTCGACATCACTTGTGTTGGGGGTGTCTGTGGCGGCCCAAGTGCTCTGCCAGCAAAAATGGGCTCCCGAGCTCTGTTTTCGGTTGCAACGGCCTCCTGCAACCCTCTGCCAGTGAAAAAGAGCTCGGGAGGGCCGTGGGTGGCCCTCACGAACTCTGTTTTCGCTGGCAGAGGCACCGCAGGCCAGTCCTCCACTGTTTCCAGGGTGATCCCTCAGACCAGATCTAAGCACCCCATGGGCCGAATCTGTCCCGCGGGCCTTGAGTTTAACACCCCTGGTTTAGTTCATCTTCCTACACATCTTCTGTTCCTGTGAAGATTATTGACTGGCTTATGTATTAAAGGTGCTTATTTGGAGGCCAGTCCTACCCTTAGTCAGTGTGAGATGGCCACTTCTGAGAACAGGAGCTGAAGGGTAGGGAGCAACTAGGAAGTATTGGAGTACTCTCAGGGGTGAAATCCAGTGGGTTCTGACAGGTTCTGGAGAACCGGTAGTGGAAATTTTAAGCAGTTTAGAGTACCAATAGCGGAAATTTTGAGTAGTTCGGAGAACCGGCAAATACCACCTTTGGCTGGCCCCAGAGTGGGCAAGTTTTATGCTTCTATTTTTAAGAGAATTTATTATGATTTGAAAATTATAACTGTTTGATTTAATTTATTATTTGATTTAATTATTATTTAATTTTGAGGATAATTAAAAATAATTAGTACTTGAGAACCTTAGACTTGCAAAATTGATGTCACTCCCAGTGGGTAGATCAGATTCTCAAAATCAACTCTACCGGAAGACTAGAACCAATACTCTGTTGAGATAGACTATAATAATAAAATCATGGAAATCAAATTATGCTTTACCTCTCTTTCTTCATATTCTCAGGTGTATGAGAAAGGTGTTGGCCTGAGCTGTTTCTGAATATTATCTTGCTTCCCAAAATGTAATTAAAGAATGTTTCAGCCTTTTTTTTTTTTTGCTTAGGTAGTACTTCTCGCAAATTTCTGCCAAGGTCATCTTCCTTACTTTTTAGCAGAACCCAATGGATCCAGTCATGTTATACATTCCATTTTCTTACCAGTAGCAACATTGCCTCTGGTATTGCTACCACTCTGCAGACTTTTGAATCTACAGTCAGGAAATAAAAGGACAGGAATGGGCAGGTAGCTGAACTTGCAAACGAATGGCCGGATGGGTATCTATTTACTACTAAAACTCCCATTGTTATGACTTTTAACTGGCCAAAGCGTTGTATAACAGGACAATAATTTTTGAATCAAGGTACCTCAAACGGACTAATTTACAGAATGTGTCCAAAAGCTGGGACCCCTGACACCTGAGGAATGAAATTTGGGAAAGTTGTGGCTGCTTCAGTGCTATTGGTCACTGCTGCTGTGGTCACATAATCTTCATTTTCAACATTCTGTGACAGTTTCCTAGCCAGTCTCTCAATCCCTTGCTCCCTCCCCCACCCAGCATCATCCATTGAACAGCCTACTGGAAAAAAAAAAGTCTACCTTCTTCACCCTCTCTTCCTTCATCTAGGACAGAGAGACAATTTCCAGGAATTGACCTAAGAACTGTTTTATTTAGAATAGCTTGCTTCCCTGAATAATTTATTTAATCTGCATTTGTTCAAATCAAATCTATTTGTGTACAAAATAGCAATTTTTCCTCCTTTTTTTCCCCCTTTCCCTTTTCTCTTTTTAAGTTGTATAAACTTTTCCAGAAAGATACCTTCAAGTTCAGGTTTCCTGTCTTTTCTTTTCAACACTGTCTCTTCAACAATTTGAATCACTTAAGACACTTATGATAAGTCTCAAAATTGATATTTTGGTCACCCTAAAACAATATGGGAAATTACCATAATTGGATGATACCATAGATATCATGTTCATAGTCTTCTAAATATATTTGGCACACAGAAAGAGATATTCTCCACCACATATTTGTATTTCCCATTAATGGGAAATTTCCCATTTTTTCAGAAATAAGACATATATTAGCATTGCATCTGCATTGGATTTCCACTAGCCTTATAAAATCAAACTGTGATAGAGTGTCTGATATTTTTGATGAATTACGGACAGTGTAGAGTTATGTTCCCTCTAGGTCTTGTAAATTAGGTGTGAGCTGCTACTTTTCATCTGATACAGTAGCTTAGTAGGGGTGGGTGACAAATAGCAAGTTTCCCAAGGCTACCTAGTGAGTTCATGGCTAAATAGGGCTTTGAATTTGACTTCTAAATCCTTCACACCCCCGCATGCTTTTAGGGATCAGTGGCAGGGTTAAATTAGAAATGATAGAGCAACTAGCCAGATATCTGTGAGTGAATCCATCTGACATTTTGGCTTTTGGCTGAAATTGCAAGGTACTTTCCTGATGCACCCAACTTATATCTCCTTTGAATTGTGATGTGCCATCGGAGATAAAATTCTAGGTAGATCAATGAGCAATTTACAGATAGACCTCAGTTCATAATCATTCATTTAGCAACTGCTTGAAGTTATAACAGCACTGAAAAAAGTGTCTTATGATTCATCCTTACAGCATCTCCATGGTCATGTGATCAAAATTTGGTTATTTGGCAACAGGCATTTTATTATTTATTTATTTAGCACACGACATACAATATCAGGGAAATCTACACATGCTAGCCACACAATGGGGTTCTGACAGCCTAAATTGCTAGTTTATTCTCTTTGGTGCTTGCATGTTTATCCTTGGTGCACCGCAGGGTGTCAACTAGCTTTACATCAATTAGCTAACGGCACTCAGGTTGCTGGCTCTTCCATGTTCCTCTGCCAGTCTTCCCTCGCCTCATATCGTGATGCCTCATGTCCAACCAGATCCAACTCTATCTTCCCAACATATGAGAGCAGCTAAGTTTCTCCCACCAAAGTGGTACCCATTTATCTACTCACAATATTGGATGTTCTCGAACTGCTGGGTGGGCGGGAGCTAGGGATCAAGTGACAGGAGCTCACTGCGTCTCATAGAGTTGGGCTTGAGCTCAAACCGCTGGAGTGCAGACCATTGGCAGTTCCAGCATCAATAAGCCACTGCATGTATTTATGACAGTTGCAGCATCCTGTGGTCAAATGATTGCCATTTGTGACCTTCCCAGCTGACTTGTGACAAGCAAACTCAATGGGTTGTAGGCATTTATCAAATATACTTTTTAACATTTCTTGCTTATTTTGTTTTGTTTTATTAGCTTTATATTCTAGCTTTCATCTAGGACAGTGATAGCGAACCTTTTCAGCATCTAGTGCCAAAAAGGGACTTGTGCATATGTGTGCGCATCTGGGCCACAACCCGGAAGAGGCGCATGCGTGCGCCTGAAAATGAACTTCCATTTTCAGCTACTGAACTTCCGCTTTCAGCCAGCTACTCTTCCGGGTTTCTGGTGCACATGCACACGTGACAATCAGCTGGCCGGCGCGCATGTTCATGCACAGAAATGAAAGACCAGCTCTTCTAGTTTCTGGCACTGCTGCATGCAAAAAGGCCAGCTGATTGTCATGTGTGCATGTGTGCCAGAAACCCGGAAGAGGAACAGGCGACACCGTGCGTGCCAGGTGACATGGCTCTGCGTGCCATTCAGGCATGCGTGCCATATGATCGCCATCGCGGATCTAGGAGCTCAAGATCTAGCTTAAACTATATTAAAAGAAAAAAAAAGTAGGTAAGACGATACTATATCATACAATGCATACAGTAGGAACACTACTCTTTTTTTTTCTCCTCCAAATGGCATTAAGAAAGAGGTTGGGCTGAAAGAAACTGACTATCCCAAAGTCACCCAGTGAGCTCCCTCTCAAATGAAGATTTGAATGTGTATATTCCTGATCTTAGTCCATTGCTCCAACCACTATATCACATTAGCTCTGTTTTAAAATATACTTCATGCTAGTGGCCCAGAATACTCAGAAGTAGCAGCTCACAGTAGCTAAACCATAAAAACTCTACTCTTCAAGTGCATTCTTTCACTCTCTATACGTAGCCTTTGGGAAGCCTTGTTTTACCAAATAGGAAGAAATTGCTATCATAATGTTAAGAAAGCCTCTTTAACCCTATTTAATATTTAGAAAATAGGTGCCATTGTCTAGCTAACAGATCTTTTTATAAAACTGGAATTTAAATGTTATAGAATCAATTTCCATGTAGACTAATTAATTCATTAGTTGAATAGTTTGCTTGATTAAGATGTTGCATGTAAGATTGCTCCTTGACTAAAAAGCATTTAACTGGCTGAAAGCTTTGCATATTAAAGAAAGGATTAAAGCATTTTTATGTACCGCTGAAACAGAGATGGGAGTAGGGGAAGGAGGTAGATTGCAGACTGACAGTTGTTATGAATTAGCGGTTCCCAGTCTAGTCCCCTTTAGAAGTGTTGGTTGACAACTCGCACCTATCTGCAGTTAGGGCGATGGATGAAGGAAGGCACCAGAATTCAGATATGATATAAGTAACCCAAGAAAAACAAACGTAGCTTTACTTGGACAAGGTGTCTAAATGTCATTGCAATACAGCATCAGGATGTGCCACAGCCCCATCAATATTGACTTGACCTCTTGAGTTGTATTTAATGGGATATGTTCAAGATTTTTTAGGATGGAATTGTGTGACTTGCAGCCATTTCTGCCACAGGCAAAGGTTTTTCAAGCTAAGCGGGGTCAGGCACAACCAGAGTTGGACAAGGGGACTTTTAAAGAAAATGCTTGAGTGCTGGAGGGGAAACTAATACAGCAAAACTATACAGCTAGAGGCAAGGTCAGCTTCAGAGAAGAACAATACCTAAGTCTGGCACTAATTCTCTGACCTTTAAATGCTAGAGGTCAAATAAAAATGGCGGTTTGTGTATGGTTATGTATTGTTTTTATCTTTAGAAATCTTTTATTTTCTTCTTGACCAGAGGTGAGGACAGAGAGGGAATTCTGATGTACAGAATAATTACCTGATATATAGAATGTTGGAATTTCTCAGAGAAGCAGCGACAAGACTAAGCTGTATGTTATTTAATTTTTAAAAAGTCTGCTGGCTTGGAAGCTTATTCCTTCCCCCAATTTATATGTAACTCAAGAGTTTTCATGCTGGATTATTTAATGAATGACTCTTGATTTGCAGCCTTTTTAAAAAAAAGTCTTGTTACCTTTTCTTTGTTATTTTTAAGTGCTTGCTATTGTTGGAAGAAATGTCCATCTGGGTTCAGTTCCAAGTGGGGAGAGAGACACTGGAAACATGGAGACTGATTGGAAAGATGGTTTAATGGTGGACAGGACCACATGGTTTGAGGTCCTGGGCAATCAAGCACATGGGAGAGAGAGAGAGAGAGAGAGAGAGAGAGTGAGAGAGAGAGAGAGAGAGTGAGTTATACCCTCTCTTGGGCCCTGCCTTGGAGCTTCCTGTTCCTGTATAAGAAATGTATTCTGATTGGTTGTCAGACTCCCATGGGGCCATGAAGGGGTAACTTTGTAGATTGTCTTGAGTCCCAGACTTGGTTGAATCTTGCTGGGTGATGTAATAAAGGGGCTTTGGGCAAATCCCTATTATGGCTTAATGGCTTTGTCCTGGTTTGGATCTTGAGTGACGGCTAATCCTATCACCCTGGAGCTGAAGGTCTTTTGTAGATAAGATGGCCCAGTCTTTTGGTCTTTATCAAAAGATGGCCCAAAAGGTTGGCACCAGTCTTTCTGGAGCTATTAACAAAGGTGGGGGCTGCTTTCCAAGAGCACGTTTCTTCTTTTTTCATCCAGGGAGGTATAATATTTTGCCGTTTTAATATTTCCTAGAATATTTCATTCTTCTAGGAGAGGGGTGGATGCTAACTTCCTATACTGGTAACAAATCTTACTGATCTCATAGGTAAACTTTCTCCAAGATTATCTTCCTCAACCTGGCCTTTTATGTTTCTCAGTGGTGTGTTCATTGCTGTTGTAACTGAGTCCATCCATTTTGCTTCTGGCTGTCTTCTTCTTTTCTTTCCTTCCACTTTTTCCAATATTATGGACTTCTCAAGGGGACTGGAATTTTACATAACATGTCCAAAATATGATAATTGGTGCTTAGTCACTGATTAGCTAAAACTGGGTTGATTTTTTTTTCCAATGAACTATTTGTTTGTTATTATAGTTATCCATGATATTCTCAAGGGTCTTCTCCAGCACCAAAGTTCAGAAGTAACAATACTCTTTTTACTTTGATTTTTCTCATTCTAGTTTTCATTTCCATAGAGTATCACAAGGAAAATCATCCCCTGTATGATTCTGATCTTTGTAGAGATAGACACATCCCAGGATCTAAATATCTTTTCCAAGTCCTGCATTGCTGTTATACCATATGTGTCAGCCTTTCATGACACATGACCACTGAGCTAACTCTACTTTATGGTTAAGTTACATTAACAGAATCTTGCACACCTGAAAGTACTTCTCTCCCCCACTCTCTTTTACAGATCCCAAAATAGGGAGAGGCGAAGCTTCCTTTTTATCTGATTGTTCCCTTGGCTGTGTTTGGTTGCTATTTCCCAAGGTCATTTCCATCTACCATGATAGTGTGCTATGTCAACCCTGGAGCCATCTTTGGCATGCTAGTCTGCAGCACATTTCTTAACTGCTGGTTCGTTCAGTGTTAATAGTTGATCCTAAAAGGAAGAAGCTATTCACCATTTCTGTAGTGTCAATCTCTAATAACGCTGGTTCCTGTCCCTGTTGTCATTAATTTAGTCTTACATTTAATCTTATACCCATTTTTTCACTTCTTGTGCTTCTTGATTTTCATTATTATAGCTTGCAGAAGATATTCAGTTATCAGAGTAATGTCATTAGCACAGTGCAAGTTATTGATCATTCTTCCTCCAGCTTTAAAACTAGGCTAAACGTTTTCCAGTTCAGCCTCCCTCAGTACGTATTCAAAATGCAGGTAAGGAGGCAATATATACATGTCTCATTCCTTTGCCAATTCGGAGAGTCTGTTTCACAATGTTCTGTATATTTCCAATTTTGATATTCCAGCTTCCAAACCCAAACTTTCTGTCCTGTCTGTAGATTTAATATGAAGACAGTGAGACATTCTGAAATTCCCATTTTTCTAAGGACTTGATATTATTGACATAATCAAAAGCCTTTCTATAGTCAATGAAGCCCATATTGATTTATTTTTGCTATTCTTTGACTTATTCAATTATCCAGTATGAAACAGCAATAATATCTCTTAGTTCCTCAGGCTTTTCTAAAATCAATTTAAACATCTGGCATTTCCCTTTCCATGAAAAGCTGTAATATAATCTGCATTGGATGAGCCTAACTTTTAATGATACTTCTTCTGTTGGTTGCCATATTTCCATAGATATTAAATCCCTTTCTTTAGCTTTCTAGCTTGGTAATAACCAGAGTGCTGATGTGGCTTTATCTTTTAATACAGGTAGTCCTCGACTTACAACAGTTTGCTTAGTGACCATTCGAAGTTACAACAGCACTGAAAAAAGTGACTTATGACCATTGCAGCATCCCATGGTCATGTGATTTACAATCGGGTGCTTGGTAACCGGTTTATATCTTTGACAGTTGCAGTGTCCTGAGGTCACGTGATCCCCTTTTGTAACCCTTCCGGCAAGCAAAGTCAATGGGGAAGCTAGATTCACTTAACAACCGTGTTACTAATTTAACAACTCCAGTGATTCACTTATCAAATGTGGCAGGAAAAGTCGTAAAATGGGGCAGAGCTCACTTAACAAATTTCTCACTGAGCAACATAAATTTTGGGCTCCATTGTGGTTGTAAGTTGAGGGTTACCTATATTATAAATAATATCTTCTAAGTTATCTTGGAGGTTGACATCCTTACTTTACAGAGTTGTAATATATTCTTCCCATCTGTTTGTTTTATTTGAATTGGTTACTATCCACTGGCATCCTTCAATTAGAAGTTGGAAATTCCTTCCATCTTTGGAGATCTTTTGGAGTATGGTTCTTGGGTTGTTTTTTTTTTTTTCATTTCTGCTTCCATCTTTAATTTTTTTACAGATGTTGAGTGTCATACAGTAGAAAAGCCAATCATCTGACATTATATCAGCAACCTTGTTTATCCATGTTATTTCTTTGGCAAAATATAAAACTTCATGTGATTTGCTTTGCCTGATAACAGTATAAAATGATGCCTTTTTCATCACTAAAATGTGTTGACCCATCTCCAGCACCTTCCTATATTGCTGATACCAAAACAGCTGGGCAGCTGGAATGATCTTCACATCTTGAGTGACCTTGCTGGGATTATATACTCTTGGCATACAATCTCAAAATTGTTTGATCATCACTCCCAGGAACAGAATAGCAGGACTTGTAGGGAGGTGTTTTGTTGTTGTTGTTGGGAGTCATCAAAACAGCTACAAATAGACATATAAAGCACTGTCTGTATTCACACTTGTGTCCGCATTTGCACAGCATGAGAAGTCTGGGAGCTGCAGTCCCAGCATGTATGGAGAATCCCCAAAATGAAGAAAAGATTGCTTACTCCCTTTTTAAAAAAGATCTTCATGCAGTTTCAAACAGCTTAATCTGGAACAATACAAACCTTGGTTTTATCTAAGCCATCATCTTCCATAGAAACAATTCTAAACGGCTTTTCATACACTTTCAGTGCATTTCTTCACATGATGTGCCTGATAACAGTATGAAATAATGCCTTTTTCATCACTAAAGTGTGATCACCCATTTTTTGGTGTACCCATTGCTGCAGCCAGGCAGCAATTATAATTAACTACTGGGATGCAAAGACACAAAATATGTGACTAGTGTAAGATCCGTGCCAATTGGTGATATTTAATTATACATAATGGGGAAATATTACATTTCAGAATTGGAAGGGAATGGAGCATATGCCAAGTCTCATCTCCTCTGTGGCTCCAAAGAAGATAAGTGATCCCTATTTAATTTTGGACTAAGATGACATTATTAAGGTCATACTGAAGACTCAAATTAGAAAAAGCTATCTTAAGTACTAGCGAGCTTACACAATAGATGCGACCTATACACAATTGTCAGTATGTCCTCATCTATTTTTTTCCAGAATAGTCTCTTGACCTAGTTTCTTCCATATTTGTTGGATGACAAGTTTCCAGAATTATTAATTATTAATTATTATGTATGGGAATGTCCTTCCAATACTTCTGAAAAGATAACCTTGAAGAAGATTAATCCAGAGGTATTTAAAGATACCCAGTTCCTCTGACTTAAAAAAAAAAATGAAAATTTCTCTTTTGTTCTTCCCCCTCCTTCTTTAATATCCTTTGATCTTCCTCTCCTAAATTATCTTACAATTAGCATTCCACTTAATGTCATAATTGGGGCCAGAATTTCCATAAATAAGCAAGGCAGTTCTTTAGTGAGTCTATACCTGAGTTTATGACATTTTTTTGCCACAGTTGTTAAGTAAATCACTGCAATTTTTAAATGAATCACATGGCCATTAAGCAAATCCGGCTTCTCCCATTGAGTTTGCTTGTCAGAAGCTGGCTGGGAAGGATGCAAATGGCAACCATTGTAAGTACATGCCGGTTGCCTGAATTTTGATCATATGACGATGGGATGCTGCAATGGTTGTCAGTGCGAGGACCAATTGTCCCTGCTGGACCTATTTGGTAGCCGCGGAAAAAGTTTCAGTGTCATCATAACTTCGATTGGTCAGTAAACAAACGGTTGTAAGTCAAGGTCTACCTGTATTAATTCTCGCAAAGATCCTCGAGAATCCTAAAGTAGCTTTGGCTATTAGAATGGCGATATTGTAATCCTGCTGTTATTAGATCTGTTCTGTTTAAGCAGCCAACTCCTACTCTTAATTCTGGAGGCAATGAAATGATTGCTGTTCATCAGCAGGAGGTAGGAGTGTTGAAAGGCATCTCCTCTGTGGACTCTCACAGTTGAAGCTACAGCCTAATGTGATCTGCAAGCTGAAACCAGGTTTCTGTTCAAACAAAACACTTTTGAACAGTTGGAAATAGCTTTGCTCAGTTTAGAAAACACTGATTGGGATTCTATTTCTCTTGTATTTATCTGTGTCTGTTAAAGCATCTGTCTCTGGATAACCCTTCCTCCCCGAAAATCTGTTGCCTAATCCATTCATACCTACATACTCTTTAGAATTGTTCCAGTCTTCGTATGTTTTTTTTCTATTGTATTTTTGCTTCCGAGCAAGCTTGATAGGCTAACTTTTGAAAATACAGAAGAAGCCTACATGTATGTATATTTAGTCTAACATGGGGGGTGGGGGGTGTACAACCTCGTATTCTGAACAAGTCAGGATACAGAGGCAAAGCATCTGTTTTATACTCATCATAGCTGAGCACCTGGAAAGATATACTGTCTAAAATAGTTATATTTGCCAGCTCATATAACAATAAGCCTTGGTAGTACAGTGGTCTAAGGCACCCTGTTAGTAAGCTGGTTATTAAGACCAGCTGCCTGCAATTACTGCAGGTTCGAATCTCGCCAAGGCTCAAGGTTGACTCAGCCTTCCATCCTTTCTAAGGTAGGTAAATTGAGGACCCAGTTGTGGGGGCAATAAGCTGACTTTGTATAAATATACAAAAGAATGAAGGCTATTGCTTAGCACATTGTAAGCCGCCCTGAGTCTCCGGAGAAGAGCGGCATATAAATCAAAAATTTAAAAAATAATTAAAAAATAATAAAAATAGAAAGGTCTTTTTTTGATTTGTCCTAGAATCTTCATTAATACCTCTTGTTTGAAAATGTTATTTGACTGTATCCTATTTCTAGGAGTGGGTAGATGTGAAGCATGTGGTGAAAAGAAGGTGGCACAAACTATTTAAATCTTTGTTTGTGGCTATCTAGCAAAAAAAAAAAGCCTTCTTGGGGACAAACAGTCATTAATTCTTTGTGGCATTCAAAATTAATTGTGAGAGTCTGAAACCACATTTAATGTACTGTGAATGACAACGGGCCTAAATAATAATCCGACTTCCCAGGTATCTCTTATGTTTGCTAAGATCTTCTTCCCCAAGAAATGCCTTGGGAAAGGAAACTGTGAAGATTAACATTTGCTTTGCTTTTTAATCCCTTCCTTTTGCCAAGCTTCTTTTTTGCCCCATATCTTCTGAATTACAGTTTGTTTTAAATTGCAATGGATTTTGCAGCACTAAAAACAGGCTTTAATCCAGATTGCTCAGCAGGGGATTGTTTTAAAATATAGTCAGTGTTGGGTGGGAAGTGACATCCTTGATGAGAGCAGTAGGCACAGCAAACAGTATTCACAGATTGCAGAAGCAGAAATAATTTCAGAGTACAAGTCTAACTTGCTATACATTGGGAGTTTGCAGGTTGCCCCCATTACTGCAGTGACAAGACTAATAACTTGTATATAAACAACATTTCTTAAAACAGTATTTCCAATGTTAGACTCCTTAATACCCTGAGAATAATTTTGCTGCCAAAGAAATCCACCTAGCTCAATTCAAATTTTGTTAAATTTACTTTGTTGTCTATGTCCTTTTCTGCAATGATTGCAGTAAGCCTTTATTGTATTGTAGAACTGATTGAACTGCAATGCTCTGAGATGAATTTGTAGAGTCATAGGCTGATATGGATACCCCCCCCACACACACACTTCTCTCTAAGTAGAGGTTACCAGAAATACCTGTGCAAGGTGCATAATACGGAAAAGAACAAAAAGCCAGAAGCCCATCTGTGGCAAATGCAATTACTGATTGAACTGAATGGTCAACAGCATCATTGCTAGCACACTCACTGCAAGATATCTCAAGTGGGCTTTGGGGCAAATACAGGTAGTCCTTGACTTACGACCACAATCGAGCCCAACATTTGTGTTGTTAAATGAGACATTTGTTAAGTGAGTTTTGCCCCAATTTATGATCTTTCTTGCCACAGTTGTTAAGCGTATCACTGCAGCTGTTAAGTTAGTAACAAGGTTATTAAGTGAATCTGGCTTCCCCATTGACTTTGCTTAGAAGTTCGCAAAAAGTGATCACATGATCTCGGGACACTGCAACCGTCATAAACACGAGTCAGTTGACAAGTGTCCTGAATTTTGATCACGTGACCATGGAATGCTGCAATGGTCGTAAGTGTGAAAATGGTCACAAGTCACTTTTTTCAATGCCATTGTAACTTTGAGCACTCACTAAATGAACTACTGTAACTCAAGGGCTACCCGTATATGGTGTTCTGAGCTGGAGCTGCATTCATTGTTTGGGGTCTGGGGATATTTTGATTTGAGAAGAATGATTGGCTCAGGGAGCCGGGCTTACAGCCTGTTTTTCTCTTGCATTTCAGACTCTTAATGTGGGTTGGGAAGGTATCCAACTGGGAAGTTGTCTGCCACTTGTATCAAAGAATTTCTTAAAGAAAAGTTTAGGCTCTGTATTTTCCATTGACATCTGTCATCTGGCCCTTTGCTTCCACAGCTGCTGTACTTGTAGATAATTCTTTATGTTTTGAGTTCACCTTTTGACTCAAGGAAGTCTTTCAGCAGGACTTTACTTAGAGTAGGCCACGGAGAACAGTTTTTCATGTGTGGGGCTGATAGCACAACAGCACAAAAAACACACACACAAAGAGGATGTATTTCTATAGAATACAGCTGTGACTACTAGACATGAGACTCATCCATTCACTCAGCTGTTCATGGACCCAAAGGACCATCTACAATTATTTTTCTTCCTCTGTGTGCAACAGATTGCATTTCTCTCTCTATCATAGACATATTTCTAAAATAGAATTTCTGTGGTTGATATTTTTCTTTCCTGATGCCATTAGGCAACAGTTCACTACTTCAGGTTCGGTTCCAGAAAGATGCTTCAGAAATCTTAGGAGCATGAACATAGAATCTGCTTTCAACTCTTGAATGCAGCCATGGTTTCCTAGGATCATAAAGCTACCCACTGCAAATGATCCCAGAAAAGATACAGCTGTTTTAAAGGATTGGAGGCAAGTGCTCTATTTTCATTACCCCTGTACTCCCGAACATCTTTTTCCTTTTTTTTTTTTTTTTTTTAATGAAGCATCCAACAGCCTTATCAGTCAACATTTGGTCAGATCTCCCTAATGACTATGCAGGAATCTGGCATCTGGATAGCCCAATTAGTCTGGCTATGCATCATTTACGGCTCATTGGATGAGGCATATCGGCTTGGCATTGTGTCAGGAGGAAGTCATAATGTAAAAATAAATGTCTAGGGAATGCATTTCTCCATCTCATCCACAGTTGTAGACACCAGGCTGACCTAGAAAAATAGCTACAGAATTTTCAGATCATAGACCCGCATTTCAGTCTCACGAGCATTAGACACCCACATCGTAATTTTTCTATATTTATTATTGTGGCTCCCTTCAGTCAGACCAGGAATTTTGAGTCCTGATCTTCAATGTGAAATTTAAAGGTAGATTTTTAATTTAAAATTCTCATCTTAACACAAAATCCTAGATCAGATTCCATGACTAGAATTTGTTCTATTTTAAAAATTCTTAGTGGTTGAAGGTTTAAATTATGAGTCCAAAGCTAAATCAAGGCCATTTCTGAAAAATAAGCAAAAAAAAAAAACCAAAAAAAAAACACCACCCTCTTAACACATGAAACTACAATGTTAGAAATAACATACTTTTAACCCTTTTTAGGGTAAAGGGAAAAAAACAAGTGGGTCATAGGCTTCTAATATCAGTTGTATAAAAATTGTGTATGTATTCATGAAACCACATGGTAGAGAGTGCATTGTTACCATCTACTTAAACACCTCTTATGTGCATCGGCTCTTCCTTCCAATATGCTACATTTAGATTAGCTATGTTCATTTCACCTAGATGATTATTTCTGAAAGCCATGTAAAACAACTCAAAAGTCCTGATAAGGGAAAAGTGAAATTCCCAAGAACAATTCCAGTCTGTAGTCAAAGTTGAGTCGGAGACTTGGACTCCAGAAAAAAATACCCATAAAATGGAAATATCAATAGGCAGGAGGTGTTCCTTTGTCCTCAAGTTTCATGCTTCAGCTGTAGATTTAATGCACATTCTCTAAGCATGCTTAAAATGGAAAGAGGTTAATGGGTCCTCCTAACCAGACTCATTTGAAATTTGGAATAATCGTCTTACTGGGACAGAAGGGAATTTGGTTGGGAAAAATGCTGTCTGCTGGAGTATGCTTTTCTAGGCAAGATGAATGATACTATTGGGTACCTGCTTAGCCTCTGCTGGCAGGCTTCTGCAAAGGTCTCCAAGTATGAAAGTGATTTATTAATTACCTGTGAGCTAATAATTAAGTTGAACTCCCATGGAGACCACCATTGCCTTGATATAACCTTCCCTTCCACCATCGAAGACTAATAGGCAGACAAGAGTCCTACTCAGTGGTGGGATTCAAGTAATTTAACAACCAGTTCTCTGCCCTAATGATTTCTTCCAACAACCAATTTGCCAAACTGCTCAGCAAGTTAACAACCGGTTCTCCTGAAGTGGTGCGAACTGGCTGAATCCCACCACTGGTCTTACTGGCTAATTGGTCTCATCCTGCACCTTTCTCTAGGTAGATGCTGGCACACTGTAGACCCACCTGTGCATTTCTGCATATGCAACCATATATGAAAGTCCTTTGAAAGGTCTGCTGCCCTTCAGGTTCCTTGCAGTGGCATCATTGGAAAAAAGATACAACTAGATCTGCTTCTGTGGTGTGGGCATAATAAGAGTGTTCTGTTGCTTGGCCCTATATATCTTGGCAGACCTAAAGCATAATATTCTTCATTCCTTTACCTTTCCAGTTTTAAAGTAATTGGGGGAAAAACTTTTATGAGATTATCAAGGCTTTCAGCCAGCTTTTTCTTGAAGCCTGCATAGCTTTTCATGTTCTTAGTTAGGGAAGGGATTCTGAAGACCTAGATTTAATTCTTGCACCTGGCCATGAATGTGGTTGGAAACATTTCCCTACTATTAGCTGTGGAGTCTTGTCTCAGAGACGTGTTGTGTCTGGATCACAGGAATGCTTTTTAGTTTGTTAGAGGAACATCTGCATTCTCTGAATAAGCCCATCTGGGAAGTAACTATAATCTCTAGGCATATTTATCTTCAAAAATATGATGGGGCTGCCTGGAAGACTTGTTCTCAGAAAATCTATGCAATTTAATGGGAAAGTAAAATGCCCAATCTCTCACTTTGTCTTGCTGAGCTTCTGTAAAAAGAAAAAAAAAATGGTCCCAGATTGGTACTAATCAATTATGTCTCTAATCATGAGCCTCTCTGGAACAATTAACAGTAAGATACTCATGGAAGTAGGTTTCTATCCAATGGCAGTAGAGAAATGATCCACTGCCGGGAGAGGTCATCCAGATCAGCCTCCCCCCAATCTAATTCTTTTCAAATATAATGGACTCGAAATCCCACGATTCCCAAACCTCCCACTGCAGAAACAAATTAAAGTTAGAAACCAAACAGCTTTTAAAGCTTTTTCTTCTTTTCATTTTTGCCTCTTTTTTCCCCCTTATATGTTTGTACAATGAGTAACAATACATAGGAGACCTTAGTATTAAGCTTATGATAGAAACCTTTATTATATAAGAAATGTAAACATTTTGCAGTCGTTTATCAATGCTACACTCAACTACAGATGTAAAATTTAAGCAACCTTAATGACAGGCTCCAAAACCCAAGAAAGACACACTGAGTTTTTTTTTCCTCAGCAGGTTCCTTTATTGTTCTCCACCTATAGACAGAAATCTTGCAAAAGCAAGGCAACTTTATTTGCACCATTAAAGATATATCTTGAGAACTTCAAGGGAGGAACAGACGTGACCCTTTGGCTCCCAACCAAACTATCAAAACCTCACTGTTTCTTGGTCCTCTGGATATTCTTCTTGGGAATCCGGACTACATTCCAACACACCTAGGCTTATCCATTTAACATTTTAGAAATTATAGCTATAAATGACATAAATCCTATTTTCTTTATCTTTAAAGATTCAAAGTATCTGAGCATCCATCATCTCTTGTCAACGTTGTACAAATACCACTGTGATCAAATGTACAAAATAAAAAATAAAAGCGAAATGAAGTGAAGAAGTGAAGAGCTAAGCCATTCAGGTTTTGAGGTACAAGTGTTGTTCAAATGATAGCTGTACAGTTCAAATGCTCTCTTACTTTCCCAGTGCATTCCTCATACAAAATAAAGATTCAAACATATCACTCCCTCAGTACACTCATGCACTAATTCCCTGTCTGTGTTTTTCTATGGTGCTTTCTCATCTTTTTTTTCTCCACTTCATTCCAGCATATATGATACTTCTGCATTGTTTGAGCAGCTGAGGAAGGCAGAGGAACCCCCCCCCCCACCCCATTCATAGAACTTTTTCCCCTGGCAACCAAATAGGTCCAGCAGGCACAGGATGAAAGAGTGAAACCTGTTCAGTCCCTGGAGGGTTCAAGGGCGAAGAGATATTAAGTTCTCGCTAACATGCCGTTTTATGCCTGTTTTGCTCCCTGTACTTACTAGAGGCTGGCTAATGCATGCATATCCCAAGTGAAATGCTGGAGGATGGAAGGAAAGAATATATAACTGGCATCCAAGAAGCCCAACTAAATATGTTCTACTATTTCCAGCACAATAGAATAGCTGGGCCTTTCCCCTTAATCGAATCCCCCTCATGCCCTGCATGCCTTCCTTTCAGACTTTAGCCCCCATAGCCAGACAGAAGCCACCTGTGCTGCAGGCCGTTTTTTCCCCCATGGCTCTCGCCTAGGAATACTTTGCTGAAATTTGGCATGCTGCCCTGTTGTTAGAGAATTTGGTAACCTGATGCTGAGAACTGGGGTTTGCCTGTTGTTTGGGGAGGGGACAATGTTCCAGGACAGCAACAGCTGGTAGGTTGCTCCTTCCCACCACTTTGCATTTTTCCTGTTGTGAACAAATAAAATTAGCCATGATAGAGAAGCTCTGATCTGCCATCTTGGATATAATCCACCAGCTGCATTTCAATATGGCATCTTGCCATTTAATGGGATCACTTTTTCACGGGGGGTGGGGGGGCATTCTTATCAGCTGCTCCTTTTACCAGCCCTGGTTAAAGTCAAAACAGGCTTCAAAGAAAAGATGCACAATCTATATAAAGACTAATTTATATAGACTTTGGAAGTCTATATAAATTGACTTCCAAGGTCCTATACCATCCTCGGCCTTTATCATAGATTAGGTAGCAGACAAGGAGAGCCGGTTTGGTGTCGTGGTTATGGCACCAGGTTAGAAACCAGGAGACTGTAGGGTCTAATCCTGCCTTAGATATGAAAGGCAGGATTAGACCCCTGGGTGACCTTGTCCCAGCCCTAAGAACAAAGTAATGGCAAATCACTTCCAAAGATCTGCAGGGACTTGTCCATGTAGTCGCCAAGAGTCGACAGAATCCAAATGGCTATGAGCAGTCACTTGCCTGAAAGTAATATTACTTTCAAGTAAGCCTGCAAGTAAGAATAGACTCACTCAAAATGGTCTCTTCCCAGCACCAACACTGAGACCTTCCAGATGATAATTGAATCACCAGGCAGAAGAAAGAATTAAATAGTCAGCCCAAGCACCATGAAAATCAGTCCTTGGTTATCCAGCCGTCCCTATTACTTAATATAATTTGCTGAGAGTACGGTGTAAAGGTTAAACTGCTAGTTCAGAATTAGGGAGAATTGCATATAAAAGTTCCCTCGTACATGAAATGAAATGGGTAATCGTGATCCAGTCATTCTCTCTAACAAGGTGGTGGAAGGGATTAATTCAAAGAAAGGAAACTTCACACATCATTCTGATGCCTAAAAAGAAGACAGGGATGAAAACCGAAGGACCAATTCAGTGGAAGGATTTTATCATAGACTACTACTCTGGCCCAGTGGTGGATTTCTACCGGTTCGCCCCAGTTCGGGCAAACCGGTAATGGTGGCAGCAGGAGGCTCCGCCCACCTGCCCAGATGTCATCAAGGACACTCTGCACATTCGCATAAGGTTCTGTGCATGCGCAGAAGCACCACACGTGAGCGAAACAAGCGCACACATGTGCACTCTCACAGTTCCGAACCGGTAGCAAAGGTAAGTGAAACCCACTACTGCTCTGGCCCTGAATCTTGTAGTGTTTTCATACCCCAAAAGGCTCCATAATACTTTATTAAATCAAATCAAATCTTAATTGCAATCATAGATCAGCATAGGTTTTTATTAAATAAATCAAAATTGCTTGGACTTGAGTAAGAGGCTAAACTGTGATTTACATGACACCCTGCCTGAATTTGTACAAATGAGAAATATGAATGATTGTGGTCTGTGGATTCCATTTTGTAGTTGCTTTGTTCTGAAGGCAGATTTTTCAATGTATATTTTTCTTAACCCTTTTTGTAGTGCAATAAGGCAAACCAATTTGAGAATATGTGTGGTACCAATGAGTGCAATAGATTTGGTCTGAATAACTTACCATATTTTTCAGAGTATAAGACACACCTTAGTTTTGGGGGAGGAAAATAAGAAAAAAGCTGATTGGTGGGTGGATTGGCCTCCCGAAATACCCCAAATCAGCTGTTTCCAGAAGTGAATTTTAGCAACAGGTTCGTTGGTTGTGAGCTCTGTGCCTTATTTTTTTTTTTTTTTTCTGCCTCTGAAAGCTTCTGAAACAGAGCTTCAGGAAAAAAGGCTTTTTTTTCTGAAGCTTCTTTCAGAGGCTTCTTTCAGCCTCTGAAATCTCTGTTTGCGAGGCTGGGTGGGGCTACATTCAGAGTATAAGACACACCCAGATTTTCACCCTCTTTTTTGGGGGGAAAAGGTGTGTCTTATTCTCCGAAAAATACAGTATGTTCATCTTGCTTCAAACTTTAAAATACTTTCTTCCATTTCTACCTCTTCCTCTTTTAAGCTCCAGTATGCAAACAGGTCCAGGTAAAATATCGAATAATTGAGTAATTAATATTTTATGGCTTTTACTCTTTCAAATAACCACTAAACTGCAAACATAGTCCAAATCTAGCAATGAAAGTATTTTCTTCCCAATGCTAAATATACTTCCTGGAAAGCAAATCTCATTGATTTTAATAGAATAGTTTATATATGTGGATGCCCTTTAGATGTTAGAGCAGCAATATAATGTCTGCTATAGTGGCATTGTCCTGGGGTGTTGCTGTAACATTTAAAGACCTTTCATCAGCTTGGCCTGGGCAAATCCTGCTATTTCTTTTAATTTAATTATTAAATTGGCTTAGAAAGAAATGGAAAAGGTGCTTCTACACAACTAGTAGCTTCTAAAGGGCACCTTAGAACTAACCTTAATGTTAGTTCTTTAAATATGATATATTTCTTACAGTATAAACTTTTGGAAGCTGGTTTTTCTTTATGCTTGAAAATAGCATAGGAAATGGAATTTGAACAGTTGCATTTGAATTCTGTTAATGGCTGTTAGATAACCAAATCTGAATGTTTTGGATTTCTTAAGCATCCAAGCTAGGACAAAGCTTAGAGTTAAATCAAGTAAGATGTTTCTTTTAAGTATAATTGGAGTAGCAGATTTAATACATTCAATTCTGTTCAGTCTAGATTAAAAATAAACATATCTAAATTTAGTATTTACATTGATCAGTAATTAAGATTTCAGCAGAATCTCAATCATGCTTGCACCTGAAAAACATATATATTTGTTTATATGTGATAATTCCAGTTCAATTTTTTTTAAGAATGTGAAACTCTGTAATTGTAATAAATAGGGCTGAATTTCTTCAGAAACTAAAAACTCATTTTATTTGAAATCATGACAAGTTTCTAGTTCTCATGATTTCATAAGAAAACTTAAAAACAAAGATTTTCACTGGGGCAAATAGGGTTTAATGGACTGCATAATTTCCCCCTTATTCACTTTCAAAATACTTAAATCACTGATCTTATGACATTATCATGTTCTTTTTAGTTTTGTAGTTGTAAATTTTGGGGATGGGGAAATAGGGTGGGGATCGGGGGTGGTATTCACTTACCTGTTCGCAAATGTGAGTGCGCGTGCCTCCACCACACATGTGGAGAGCCTTCTGCGCATGCACAGAGGGTCAAAAACGGGACGTTATGATGTCCGGGCGGTTGGGCGGAGCCTCCTGGCGCTGGCACTACTGGATCGCGCAATCTAGATAGAGCCAGCTGAATTTCACCACTGGTGGGGATCATGAGTACCTTCGAGATAAGTTTTATGAAAAATTTTAATATCTGATCAGACTTATGCATACAGGAACACTGTCAAAACTCACTCTGGGCTTCCCTCAGTGGGCTACCTGCAATGGGCTTTTGCTTGGGCAACCTGCAGTGGGCTACACTGCTATACTTGCAAAATTTGAGAACTCGTGTGATAGATTAAAAAAATATTTAAAAATATATGCTTATTTTTACTCAACCCTATCCAATGAAATCATTCATTTTATCGATGGGAGTGGAGGTCACACCAATTCATCATCTTAAGAGTTCACCATATTGCAATATTTGAGAACCACTGGATTAGCTCCTGGACCCTCTGAAAACATTAACCTTGAATGCAAAGGGAAAGACTGAAATGAAATAACTTATGGCAAATGTTTCTCTCACTGTTGATTAATGTGTGTTTTATGATCTTTGCTTCCTTCCACACAATGTTGAGCAAAACAATGATCACATCTATTTTACAGGTGGGGAAACTGAAGCTCAAAATCCTAGATCGGCTGATGGGTCCATGGCTGAAGTAGGATTTGAATCAAGATTCCCAGCAGCAACATTTGGTTAACTGGAAGCACACTGTGCATAATTGGTTCTAAAAATAGTAATTGGGTTTTCCAGTTGCAAATTCTGAGAGGGTTTTAATGCATTATACTTAGCTACCACTACTGTGACAATTAAGCAATATCCATTTTTTTCTTTTGAAAAATCCTCTGATTTGCCTTACTCTTTTGCACTGAGGAAGCATTAGCTGTATCACCTTGATTATTTAAAATGCTTTTTATTGTTCTTGTAAGGATTATCGTTATAGACTGCGTTTAAGCTTTTAAAATTTAACTAGCAGTTTTCATTCTTTTCACACACTCTAAAAGCAAAAAGTTTGGCAAAACAAAAGTACAAGGAAATTTGTGGAAAATGGAATGTAGTAGTATCGGTGCAGCTTTTTGAGCATGAACATGGGCCAAAACTGCCAAATAGCCTGTGGCAGCAAAGCAAGAAAGCAGACATTAAACTGTGATGGTGAGTGGCAGTGCCCATTGGGAAAGCAGAAAATGACAGTCAGAAGATCTCTTTAATTGCAAAGATGCTGAATCTTTAAACTGGACCTATGGAAGTCTCTGAAGGTCTTCTTGCTTCTGCTATTGTTTAAGTGGAATAATTCTACAGACTGAATTATCTCACTCAAGGAACAAAGTAGTAATTAGTAACGTTGGGGGCACTGAGGGATATGCCTTACTTTTGTTTCTTCCTCCTCCTCCTCCTCCTCCTCCTCCTCCTCCTCCTCCTCCTCCTCCTCCATCATTACCATTACCCTATCTATTATTTTTGTTAAGTCTCTGCTTCCTTTCTCTGTCAATCTCCTTAGGGTCACTTCCAGAAGTGGGTTTCTAATATTCTTACCACCAGTTTGCGGTGCGTGCACACACTCGCTTTGCGCGCGCGCCTTCTGTACTTGTGCCCGGCCTTCCGCACATGTCCTTTGCTTGCACGCACCTTCTGCGCATGCACCCAGCCTCGAAAACATGGCTAAATGGGACGGCATTAATGCCAGGGTGGGCGGGTGGGGCGGGCAGACCCACCCGCAGTTGCCGCTACAGGTTCGCCCGAACCAATCTGAACCAGCTGAATACCACCTCTGGGCACTTCACATGGTGCACCCTGAACATTTACTTTTACCGGTAATGTGCAACTCCTAATTTTTGGACTTGGAAATTA
The DNA here is from genome assembly GCF_059756535.1 of Pantherophis guttatus. Taxonomy (NCBI): domain Eukaryota; kingdom Metazoa; phylum Chordata; class Lepidosauria; order Squamata; family Colubridae; genus Pantherophis; species Pantherophis guttatus. The sequence continues at coordinate 153,401,284 of NC_142064.1, read as the reverse complement.
GAACACAGTTAGTCCTAGACCTAGATAATACTTGGGAGGGAAATCTGCAGATTGGGAAGTCAAGAACATCTTGAAAAAAGGCAGTGAGGAACCTTTGGACAAAAAACTTGTGTGGTTGTATCAAATAGTTATCAGGAGTTTAGTTAAATTTAAGATCATGTTACTGTTTATAGAAGTACATATACATTTACCAAGATAGGTGGCAGTACTCAGCCACCCTTGGCAGAAGTCAAAAAGCTAATTAGAGTCAAGTCTGGTTAGTACTTTGAGGAGAATCCACTACCAAATACTAGGTTTGTAAGTTAGAGCAAGAAGACAAAACCTATCCTAGAAAAATTCAAAAGCAAATCATTTCTGATTTATTGCCAACAAAGCTACAGGGGTGTATCTATGAAGTCACTAGAAATCAAGCTCAAGTTGAAGGAAACTAAAAGTAGCTGCTACCTAGCATAGCTCCCCTGCTTCTCATCTCTGAGTGTTAGACAACCTGCACTGATTTCATGTTAAAATTCTGTGCTTATAAATTATAAATCAGTTTTTGTTTCAAAACCAAGTTGCCCTTTGCGTAGTAGTGGGCATTTGTGTGAATACATAAGTGCTTTTTCTGCCTTTGAGTTCTTCAAAATGTCTCTGGGATGGTGGAGCATATTCTGGAGGGCTATTTTCTAGTGAATGAATGGTTTTGTGTCTTTCATACGATTTGATCAGCAGAGAAATCCCTCATCATAGCCTTTGTATGAGTTTGCTGACCATAACATTTCCCAATATTTCTCCAATACTAAAAATGTTAACTGCTTCTAGCTTCCTTGAGTTCTGGCATGAGATACTGGTATTTTTAGTTTTGTTCATAGGACCAATGAGGTCAAAGAACACCAATCCTTCCCTCCCTCTCCCCCCTCTCTCTCTTTCAGAAACCTCCCTTCTATTCACCCCATTTCATGTAACTTCCTACCATAATCTGAGAAGAAACAAGGATATCTAACTTCCATCAAGTCCCTGTGTTGGCAAAAGAAACTAGAACCAGCCCATAAATGCAGCAGGCATTCACTGATTATGTTCTTAGAGTTATACCATACTCAATTCTAGAAGCCAAAAGAAGACTTGCACAGATTATCTTTTTCCTAACCACAAACAAAACAGAGGTTGAAACCTGTTCAAGATGAAATCTAGGCATGTAGTGTCCAAGTGCACTTGAAGGCTGATCAACACAAACTCTTTAATGGACCATACACAGGCGCTTTAAGAAAAAATAAAAATAAACATGAAGCAACTGTCCTGCACTGATTAGATGATAGTGCTATGCTAATCAAAGAACTGCATCTGAAGTCTCAGTGAATCAAAATCACTAATGACAGGAAGAAGCTGGCTGATTTTGTCTTGTGCAAACATAACAAAGTTTTTGAAAATATGGTAGTCCTAATTTTTAAATCTCTTTTCTGGCAGTTTCTTTGCTTTGCTTTGCTGAAGCATTTCTGCCAACTTATCTATTTGGGTGATACCACTTAATTTTTTTTAAAAAAAACTTGCAGTACAAAAATTCTCTAATTATAAACTCTGTATAGTTTTTGCTAATGAAAAAAAAATTGGGCAAATCTGTCAATTTCAGTTTCTCTTAATTTTTCCAACCATGCTTATCTTCTCTGGTGTCTACATCCCATTATTTTTTTAAAAAAATGATTGCAGAAAAAAACATCTAATGTGTGTTTCTTTTAATACAGATAGTCATGGAATTTTTTTTCTGACTATAATGGATATTCATATATTAAATTTATATATGTGCTTTTTGTACATATTTTGATTGGAAAAATACATTGGAAAATTCAAAGATGTGTGAATAGCAGACATATAAGTTTTTTGCAAACATAGATTTGGGGATGCGGGAATACATTAAAATGCAACTTGAACCAGTGTCTCTGAAGTCATAAGTCAATATCATTAAGATTGATGGACAGACAACCTGATCTTTTGCAAAGTAGTTACTATGTACTCATGATGGAGTAGAGTCCTTATATCCCTTATCGTGCACCACAGTGAGAACTAACTGATGTTCTATTATAGATTTGACTTTCAGCATAGGTCAGGAGAAGAGCATAAATGTTCCACTGGGATTTCTAAAATGTTGACTGGTATGATAACAACATTCTGCTGTAATCACAATTCAAATGTTTATGTAGCATCTTCCATAAGAAATGCCAGCTGCTTTCCTTGGTCTATATTCCCCAAGCTTATTTTGCATGTTCGTGCCATTTTTTTTGTCTCATAAAACATTACCAAGGCTCACAAGAATGCCCAGGGCTTCACAGGAGGAAGGAGACAGGGGAACAAAGCTGTGATGCTTACAGCCATTAACAGCAGGAAGTCACTGATCTAATTTTAGTTAGACTTGCTACCTGCCTTTTATGCAACAAGCTACCTGTAAAAGATACTCTGTCCTTTCACCTTGACTTCCTACCTGCTCTGAGTTCCTTACCCAGAATGTAAGTGATGGCTAGGGTCATTATAAAAAAAGGTTTGCCTGTTTCCCTTCTTCCAGCCCTAGAGACTCAAGCTGGGAAATGAGTTTACTCAGTGACTGAAGATGAATGGCTGTTTCTTACCCATGGAGCAAAGGTGGCTAACTCTGCAAATTACTTCTTGAGAAAGCTTGGCTGTGGGATACAAAGAAGGCCTGGGGCAAAGAGCAAGCTGAAGAAGTTGGTGGAGAGTCCTCACTGGAATTTGCTTATTCTGAATATTTATTCTCAAGCAGTGCCATTTTAAAAACTCATGGGTGGGCTGAAAGTAGTAGTTTTTGCCAGTTTCTCCCATGTAATCAAAGCAGCCAATTTTACTTCCATCTCTGACCAAACGGGGAAGATCAACTATCTTTGTCTCTTGTACTTACATACTCATGTACTTTGTAGTACCAAGAGCAGGAGTGTCCAACCTTGGCGACTTTAAAACTTCAACTCCCAGAATTCCCCAGCCAGTATCATAACATCTTAAAGTTGCCAAAATAACAGATAACAGATTAACAGAGTTGGAAGGGACCTTAAAGGTCATCTAGTCCAACACCACCACCCCGCTCTAGCAGGACACCCTCCCCCATTTCTGACAAATGGCAGTCCAATCTCTTCTTGAAAGTGTCAAGTGATGAAGCTCCCACAACTTCCAAAGGCAAGCTGTTCCATTGGTTGATTGTTCTCACTGTCAGAAAGTTCGTCTTTATTTCTAGGTTGAATCTCTCCTTGGTCAATTTCCATCCATTATTCCTTGTCTGGCCTTCAGGTGCTTTGGAAAATAGCTTGGCCCCCTCCTCCCTGTGGCAGCCTCAGATATTCAAATATTGGAACAGTGCTATCATGTCTCCCTTCTCTGGGGCCTTCTCTTCATTAGACTAGCCATGCCCAGTTCCTGTAACCGTTCTTCATATGTTTTAGTCTCCAGTCCCCTAAACATCCTGGTTGCTCTCTTCTGTACTTTTTCCAGAGTCTCAACATCTTTTTTATATTCATATTTATAAATATAATTTTTTTTTATTTTTTATATTTATTTAGAGTGGACATCCCTGGCTGAAAGACTATTCTCCACACACTGTATCACCTTTAAATGTTTGTTAGTGAAATCCAAGTTCAATATAGTATTAGAAAAGAGGTTGTTAGCATCCTAGATCCATGACTGTAAGCAATTAGAATAAGTATAGTTTATATATATATATATATATTACGGGAGCTTTACACAATATATTAACTTCAGTCAAGATATACAAATAAAAAATAAAATCTACACTAACCTTAACCTTTTTTTAATCTATTATTCAACCAGGTATACCATTGGTCCCAACATTGAAAATATACAGAGTCCTTTTGATCTCTCAAAATTTTTGTTAATCTGTCAGCTTCCGCATATTCGATAATTTTTCCCAAAATCAAATCTTCAGCCCGTAGGTCTTTCCCCTTCCAATGTTGAGCAAAACATATTCTTGCTGCGGTTGTGATATATGTAATCAGACACCATATATTCGTGCCTATCTTATCTGGCCTAATATTTAATAAATAATATTCTGGTTTCAATTGAAATTTAAATCCCGTGATTTCTAATATCCACCTCTGTATAAATCTCCAAAATTCAACTACCTTAGGGCAGGTCCACCATACATGATAGTAAGTACCTATCTCCCCACACTTCCAACAATTTGGGGAATAAGTATAGTTTTGATGATACACAAGATAATCTTTTTGCAGTCTGGGAAGCCGTAAGACAAGTTGGTTGTGGGAAGCAAGGTTGGTTGAAGATGTTAATGAACTATATGACATCTTATCCTTTTGTTTTCTCTACTATTTACCGGTATATGTTGTAAGGTGGAACAGGAGTAGAAGCAAAGGGAGAAGAGGCTTATTTAAAAAGTTACTCTCAAGTTTGCATTTGGTATCTGCTTATAGTAATATGAAGATTGGGAGAGTAGGTCAACCTACAACTGAAAGTTCTAGCAAGAAAATGCTGCAATTAGGGTTAAATTATTCAGATCTATCATTGCTGGTATTCTGAAATACATGCAGGATACTTAAAATTTTGAAACATATTCAAAATATATATTATATATATTGAACATATATCTAGTGCTGAACCACACAGATATAAATGTGCATTGCAGCTGAAATCACTAAATGATCTTTGGTCAGCCATCCGTTCTCATTCTAACCTACCTCAAAATGTTGGTGCTTGATAAGAGAAGAAACATGCTCACTCTCCTGAGTTTCTTGATAAAAGTACACTGAACCACAGCTCTGCCAAGTAAACTAGAAAATAAGTCTTGCTCAAAATTTGGTTCCTTAATTTATGTTTGCGAGGTGAATGGATTTGCAGTGTTCCACTCCATATTCATAATATCACTCACATTAGTTGTGATTTAGGTTCTCAAAGAGCTATTAGAAGAGATAAGCAAAATTATAACATCTGTGAAGATGCTGGAAATGAAAACATACATGGAAACCAAGGAAAGTATTCCAAAATTTTCCTTTTTAACTGTATTTTATTAATCATATTTAATTTATTCCATTCTATTATTCAAGTCCGGTAGCAACCAAAAGTACTTTGACTTTGTCACTCCTCTGAAAGCTGAACATGCAAATGATCTGCAAACTGTAGTGCTGAAGGTCAAAGAGTACAGTGAAAAAATAGAACTAAGATTAAATATCAAGAATATCGAACTAAATGACAACAAGGACAAGAACTAGCTTTAGAATTGGCTAAGAATATATTGAAGCGATGGATGGCTTCTGCCTTTTAGAATCAGTATCAACAGTAAAGGAACCAAGAGTCAAGAAATATGCCATGGACAATAGCACTTGGTAGAGCAGCCATGAAGGCCTTGGAAAGGATATTCACATCCCTTACATCTACAAATATCAGAATTGTGTAGGTAGTGGTTTTCCCCATGACATTAATGGGAGCAAAAAAATGGCTTTTGGACAGAACGAATATTGATGCTTTTGAATATAGGTGTTGGAGAATATTGCTAAGAATAACAATAGTAATAGCACTTACACTTATATACCGCTTCATAATGTTTTACAGCCCTCTCTAAGCGGTTTAAAGAGTCAGCATATTGCCCCCAACAATCTGAGTCCTCATTTTACCCATCTCGGAAGGATGGAAGGCTGAGTCAACCTTCAGCCTGGTGAGAACTGAACTGCCAAACCGCAGTCAGCAGAAGTAGCTTGCAGGACAGCATTCTAACCACTGCGTCACCACGGCTCCAGAATACCATGGATAGCCAAGAAAACAAACAACTAGATAATTTTTTTTTTTTTTTAATTTGATTTATATGCCGCCCTTCTCCGAAGACTCAGGGCGGCTTACAATGTGCTCAGCAATAGCCTTCATCCTTTTGTATATTTATACAAAGTCAGCTTATTGCCCCCACAACTGGGTCCTCATTTCACCTACCTTAGAAAGGATGGAAGGCTGAGTCAACCTTGAGCCTTTGGCGAGATTCGAACCCTGCAGAATTGCAGGCAGCTGGTCTTAATCAGCTTAATAACAGGGTGCCTTAAGCCCCTGTACTACCAAGGCTCTTGAATTGAACCCATCAATCCAGAGTTTATACTCAGGGCCCAAAGGAACGGGCTCTAATTACCATATTTCAGACACATCATGAAAAAACTTTCTGGAGAAATCTATAATGCTGGGAAAGGTGGAAAGAAACAGAAAAAGATGACTAGCAACAAGACAAATGGCTCAGTTAGAGCACTAATAGGTGTACCACTAGAAGACCTGGAAAACCAGTTGTCCTGAAAAATATATACATATACACATACACATACACATACACATACACATACACATACACATATACATACATACATATATATACATACACATGATTGCTAAGTTGTCACCAACTTGATGGCTCATAATCAATCAGGATGCAATGTAAGTAGAGTAAGGGACAACTTCCGTGGCTATAAGTTACATGAATATGGGTTTCTCCCATTCACTATAGGTGGAAATTGAATTGTGGTTATTTATTCTTCTGTTTTCAGCTTACAAGGCAGGGGTGAAATCTAGCAGGTTCTGACAGGTTCTGGAGAACCGGTAGCAGAAATTCTGAGTAGTTCAGAGAACCGGCAAATACCACCTCTGGCTGGCCCCAGAGTGGGGTGGGAAAGGAGATTTTGCAATATCCTTCCCCTGCCACGCCCACCAAGCCACAACCACAGAACTGGTAGTAAAAAATTTGGATTTCACCACTGTTACAGGGGTTTCTGGGGGAAAAGATTATATGTTCTCTATTGAGGGTTCCAAAAGTAGTAATAGTTTGCAGTGGATGGTGTTATGAGAGACCATTGGAATGCTTATAAAAGGAGAAAATGGAATGGTTTATGATGTTGGTAAATTAAAAATGCAGGAAGACATTGTTGCTATTTAATACATAGTACCAGGCAGTATATTATAGGAATTGAGGGTGGTACTTAGAAACTCCATCCATTTATCCATCTCAGTTTTGAAACTCTCAAACTTTGGAATTGTCTTTGTCCTGAGATAAGATTGGCCCTACCCTTTGACGGCATTTCAAAAGCAGAGGAAGTTCACCTTTTTTCATTAAGCCATTGGAGGATAGATTGAAGGAATATTGGCTGAACAGTATTAGTCCACAAAGATTATTGTTCTCTGTTTTTAGCGACTTGGAAACTATGTCATTCTGCTGCTTTATTATTAGATTCTGTTGACATGTTAGTGGTATGTCATTGTTCTATATTGTTCAGTGGCTTCCAAAAGGAGGACATACAAATAATATTAAAATTTTAAAAAAATCAATATGAAAATTTTTTTTTCCTGTGTCACTGACAAGTATTGCTTTTTAAACTGTAGCATCCTCCAAAAAAAAAAAAAAAAAAAAAAAAAGATGGCCTTATAAAGAATTTGGATTCTATAAAACCATTTTTTTATTTTAATTATTAAAGCCAGTATCTTTGAATTCAGTCTGCAAGATAACTGACATCCAGTGCAGGTTTTTCAATATGTTCTTAAATCCATTTGAAATTCATTCTCCGTTGTTGTGGGGGGGGGTTTTTTTTTTTTTTGGTTTTTTTTTGAGCTGAAGAAAAAGCTAATTGCAGATTATCCTTATGCATTTTTCCATTCCTTTTTCCAGCTGGTTGGGGCTAATGCCTTGGCTTCTGGAGTAGTTTGGTGTGCAAGAATTGCAGTAAAAGTAAGGGAGAGACTATCAAGTGTAATTTTGTCTAAAAGCTCTGAAGGTCTCCAATATAGACGCCGTGCTTAGATATATACTTAGATTCTCTCTTTCACATACACATCTACAGAGAATTGTACATTTGTGTGTGGAACATTATAAAAAAAAATATAGTATTCTTTCAATGGTAATTCTTTCATTCAGTAGTGTTAGCATTTCTATCAAATACTGGGAATTAGCAAAATGGCATTCTTATGGCTATTATATGCCCATGCTCAGTAGTCAAGGTGGGTTTTCATTTGTTTGTTAGATTTATATGTTCCTTTCGCTCAGCAGCTCAAGGTGGCTCCCTTTTCCCATTTTTTTCTCCTAATAAACCTATGAGGTAGGTTGGGCTGAAAGAGAGTCCCTAGCCTCAAATTTGTGAGTTTCCATGGCTGAGGGTGGAGTTGAAGCAGAGTCTCTGTAGGGCTGGTTCAACATCTTAATTAATACAAGTAGTCCTCGGCTTACGACCACCATTGGGCCCAAATTTTCTGTTGCTAAGTGAGACATTTGTTAATTGAGTTCACTTTGTTAAGTGAATCGCTGTAGTTGTTAAATGAGTTGCTGTTAAGTGAACCTGGCTTCCACACTGACTTCGTCAGAAGGTCGCAAAATGTGATCATGTGACCCCCCCCAGGACACTGCAGCTGTCATAAATATGAGTCAGTTGCCAAGCAATTTTGATGACATGACTATGGGGATGCTGCAATGGTTGTATATGTGAAAATTGGTCATAAGTCACTTTTTCCAATACCGTTGTAGCTTTGAATGGTCACTAAATGAACTGTTGTAAATTGAGGACTACCTATGCATCACTTGTAGTTTGCTCTGACAAGGCAGTTTCGGTACAATAATATTTTTTATAGAAAATATGGCTTTCGGCCCCCAAAGGTGAAGGCTTATTATTATTATTTATTATTATTATTTATTAAATTTATATTGCCACCTATTCGCCCATGGTGACTCAAGGTGGCTTACAGAATATAAAAACCACATTTAAAAACAGTAAAAACTAATAAAAAAATCAAATAAATTAATGTAATAAAATCATCCCCCCCACCACCACCACCTCTCGCCCCAGCGTCAGCTGATCACACGAGCCATTATATCACGGGTGTGAAACTCGATTGCCTCACGTAACGTATCATGACTTTTTTTGCCTTTGCGGAGCTGGGGTGGGCGTGGCCTGCACCTGATGCATCTGGCCCATGGGATGCCAGTTTGACACCCCCGGCTCATAGGAACAAGACAAAAGGAAAAGGAAAATATATTTCAATAATAGTAAAATAAAATGTCCGAGTAAGAAAGAAGGAAGAGATTGTAGTTCAGTAGTGGCAGTCAATGTTAGTCAAGGTAGGATGGCATTTATCTATTCAGACAAAACTCTATAATGCCTCTGGCCCACTGTTCCTTTTTCCTTTTGGCGTTCCATCCCAGTCATCCATTACTGTACAACCGTGAACATAAAGTGAGCCTTCGGGGATAACTGTGTTCTTGTCAATAAGGCAAGCAAAAGATTGGGGCTTCAATTGGAGAGTATGAGTGTTGATGGCAATCTACCTTGCCTGTTTTAGCTTGTTACGCATTGTATTGCACACATCTGCATTGTTCCTAGCAGAAGCTCTTCTTTCCAGCCAGGCCAAAGGCTTGAGGACAGAAAGGGCAGCTTCACGAAGACTTTGTTATCCAGCTGTATTCGTTTATTCATGACTCATAATGAGTTGATGGAGTGCAGGGTTATTTTTAGAGCCTTTTAATTGATCACTTCTCCTGCGGCTGTGCAGGCAAGTTTTATTTCTAATGAGAGGGCATTTCCCTGTACTGATTAACTTACAAAGAGAACTAGCTTAAAAGCGGGGGCCAGGCACTGCATTCTATGTTATTCTCTCTAAAATTTAGCAGTCGTTAATTGAAAATACTTGACGACCTGCTAGCTGTCTCCCTATGCTTCGTTCGGCAGTTGAAAGTCTTGGAATAGAACAGGGGAAATTAAAAAAATACGCACCTGTTTATTATGTATGTGGCGTCTCCAATTGTGATGTTCACCCCACCCCTTAAAGTAGATAGCTTACATATATGCACATAAGGCAAAGAAAAGTCATGCAAATCAGTGGTGGGTTGCTACCGGTTCGCCCCAGTTCAGGCGAACAAGTAGCAGCGGGGGGGGGGGAGGTTCCGCGCATAAGCGAGCGCGAGCGAGCAAACCAGTAGCAAAGGTAAGTGAAACCCACCTCTGATGCGGATGCTCAAACGTATTTTATTATTGTTCTCAGCAAGCCTGCAAGTTAATCAATCACAGACACTTTATCTTTTGCTAAAACCCATAGTTGCAAATAATTCTACATACTATCAAAAAGTGAAAAATTATATGATGGTATTCATACTTTTCTGTTTTTGTTTTTAGTTTATACTGAATAAGGAGGTCCTGCTGTATTATACCATTTTGGCTTAATGAGCTTAAATATATTATTGTGTAGGTTGTTGTTTTTTTGAAGAGCAAAAATCTTTGACTTCCACATGAAATACTATAGGAGTATGGGCTATTTTGAATCTGATCTCTTATGTCCATTCATAATTTTTGTCCACTTTTGATTCCACGGGATCATTATGTTTATTCAGAAACATAATTATTTCATTTTGTTCTCTTTTATTGAACTGGACCTAGTTTTTTCTTCCTTATTTTAAGTGCCAATATTGATGGAATTCTGTAGTCAAATAAATAGAGGTCTTTCATGTCTCAACTGTGAATTTATAGTTGTTTATAACAAAGACTTATTTCCTCACAACACTGAAAAGGCCAACTTCAAGTTCAACTCCAATATACGTTTCAATTATTTTAAAAGCATAGTTAACAAAAATCACTATAACCTTTCATAGGATAATAGCTGCGTTATTGCTTTGGATGAATCCAAGTTTTTGATATTCAGTGCACACATATCCAGAGAAGTGACATCATCGGGGTTGGCTTTCTGCTATTTTTGAAAGGGAGTTGAGCAACAGTGATACTTTATGGAGAAAAGCTATGTGGTTGCTAAGAATCAACAGCAACTTGGTGGCACACAATCTTATTGATTCTATATACATCTTCTGGTTTAGCTTTCTTCTGTGCTTACTTTATTTTAATCTCTATAATGTATGTAGCATTTTTACTGTACAGTCACTGATGTATTTTGATGGGGTTTTTATCATTTAAAAAAATAAACTAGAAAAAGGGGAATAAAGCCATAAAGACTGCTAGTATCTATGTGTTGCTATAAATTTTTGTATTAACCTGAGACTCCTTAAAACTATCTTGCCCCCGTTGCTTACTCTCCTTCTGTGGTTAGAGATACTCAGAGACATAGGTATCCATTCCTAAACAAAATTATGTCCAAATGATGAAACGTGCATCCCATCATAAAGGCAAGCTCCTTGCTTTTGTAGTTCTGCTGCTATGTCCCAGGTGAATACAAACAGAATTCAATTTGTTTCATCAACCGCCCTGTCCTTGTTCCCATCTTGTAGAAGCCCATGTACCAAGATAGGTCAAGATGTCTTTGTGGTGTATAATTTGTCACCTGGAAATAGCAGCTGAAATGTTTCTCAAGTGTTTGATGCCTTTATTCAATAGGGTTAGCAAAATATATGAAGGGCTTCTTCAAGGTGTGAAATTTTCTATAGCTTTCCAATCTTAGTGGGGCCACCAAATAAGTAATTTTCGTTTAAAGATTGGAAAATCTTCGGTTGAAGACCTAGGTACATTGGCATCTGCCTGAGATTAAAGAACGAACAAATGTAAACATGCCAATATGCTTCTGCAACAGCCTCCTGATGATATAATACAATTTAAGTCAGAAATCTAATCCAGGTGCGGCTTTATCCATTTCCAGAGCAGCTAACCGTGATTTGAGTATGTCAGTCAACACAGTTCTAAAGAAGAAGAAATTGGTAAATCACAATAAAGAGAATAATGAATCCAGTCTCACTTAAGTGCTAGCACTTGACTAGCTTTTTTTGTGGGGGGGGGGGGGGGTTTGGGTTACATTTTTCAGCATTCTTATTCCAAGAAAAATATATCTCACCAATCCATAAAAAAATCAGTCATTTGACCCATCTCAAGAATTCTTTCTCTAGCAATTTATCCATTAATAATAACAATTTAAGGAAGAATAGAATATTATAAGCATCTAGTTTGGAGAGAGAGATAAAAGCCTGATTCACTTGCTCCTTTGTGAAGTCTGTCTGCAACTCTTCATTATAGTAGCATGAAATTCATTTTTAAATGTGAATGTGTTTCTTGCTGAAGGAGAAAACCCCCCAGATAATTTAGAGCTCAACACTATACAGATAAAACAGTATGAAACTGTGGTTGAGTCAATTTTCAGACATTCTCTTTGGTATTCTCTGTGTCTGTGGAATAATGAGAAACTTTTTCCAAGAGTTTTGAATAGTCTGCAATAAACCAGAACACTGGTGGTTTTGGATTCTGAGATGTAAGACTTGTCATCCAGATTGCCAAAACAGTAAATTTGTTGATGATGGACAGAATAATTCCTTTAATGTCATACTGAGATGGAACGTGCCCAGATTTGGTAGGAATCATATCCACCATTTGATATTAGATGTTACCAGTATAACTTTTTAAATATTTTAACGCTCAAAATAATAGTTGAAACATTTTATAAATTCTGTTCCCAACCCAGTAATTTGTTGTGTGAATGCCCATTTCCATCTGCTTATGGATTCCTGGACAAGATAGACTTTAAATATAGAAATAAAATAAAGTGTTCAGAGATTCAACAGATAGATTGAATAAGTATAGAAAACGTAGGATAGAGGGGGAAAAAAACATTTGGCTTTCTCCTGGCATGATTTGTTTGCTTGAACAATCTGCACATCACGTATAAGAATGTATATTTCTTTTTTAGAGATGGGCTTCTTGGTTATTTTAGATCTATTTTCTTTTATGGCATGTTAAAGCAAGGCAAGATAAGGCCTTATTATCTGTGGCATGAAGCAACTGACCAGCCTCATTAAAGAAGAAAGCTACATGAGTTTCAAATTTGTTTTGCTCCATTATGACTTATTAGACAGCCTTTTCTGGAATCCTGTATCTCAAAGTGTCTTGACTTGGCTTCCAGACCATGCAGGAAGAATGCCATTGTGTAAGGCAGTGGACAGAAGTTGACACTCTGAAAAAGGACCATTTCTGCTGCTGCTGATGAGTAGCTAGGATGCTTATTGGGTGAGCAGAATAATAGGTCCAATATCACTTGGCCCTCCACATTTCACTGCCTCCCAAATGTCTAAAATCAGCTGTCAATCATGAAGAAGGATGAAATGAGATTAGTCCATTCCCTTAAAACAAAAGAAAGGATGGCAGTACATTATATTCCCTCAATTTTTTCAGTATTTTAATGGGTTAGTACTTCCAAATTTGAATAAATGACAATAAATACAAATAAATAAAATAATAGTTGGCATGGATTTTGGGCCGATTAGAGAAGGGAGGGGATCTCTTTCTGCTCCATCCAAGCAAAGAATTCTACCACATACTCCAAAAAAGAATTCTGGAAATAATTCCTAATGTTGAATAGGATTTTTTTCCAGATTAAACAGTCCAGTCCTATATATGCATACTTGGAAGTATGTTCCTATAAGACACTTTCGGGAGTCTTGAAATAGAATTTCAGAACAGTGGCCTGAATAATCTTCTGAGCTTTTGACTCATACTTGAGAAACTTACATGCTGATTTGTCCCTCTTGCGTGCATTGTCTTTTCTTGTAAGGAGAACTGCCAGCAACAAACCATAGAGATTCTCCTATGGCTGCTATTTTACATGAAGAACCGCTCTAAGTAAAACAGAAGAGCGAATATCGATGATAATATATGCGCCTTATATTTTGGTCGGCGCAGTCAAAGATTTCTTTGTTCAGCTGAGAAATACAAAGCAAAGCAAGCTTCTTTTTAAAGGAAATGCAAAAGCAAGACCAAGTACCATGAACACAATTTGTTTTAAAATTCTCTGGGGCGGGGGGGGGGATGGTGGTGCAGGAGGAGAAATCACATATATTAAGTCACAATACATGTAGAGCTAGCCATTAATTTTATTTGTAGCTAAAGTTCATCATATTTCCATTAAATTCATGGATGACTGGTAAATTGCTTTGGAATACCAGATGCCCACAAAAAGAGTCGCTTTGATTTAATTAGACAAGACAGTCTCCAGAAGGAAGTTGAGATATCTTGGAAAACGGAGAACTGTAAATAGAGATTCAGCAGAATGTACGGAAACTGAGCCCTGAGCTATAGGCTGGATAATGAAGAAAATAGGTAGGAGCAGAGGCAGGATGATGAAAGATGATCTGGGGTGCCTGGAAGCTTGAAAGCCCCCACCAAACACACACACAGACACACACAAGCGCACACACACTTACACTTCTTGTGATTTAAACTTGGGAAATGCGGCACATAATTGCTGTCTTGTGTCTTCCTGAGCACAGAGGTCTAAGAATGACGATCTACCCTGGACTAAATAAATAAATCAATAAAATCCCCCCCCCATCTTCCAAGTAGTGCTCCCCACATTTCAAACTGCATCTTTCCTTCAAGAGGGAAAGAGTGGAATTCACCTGCTATTTCACGCCCCCCCCCCCCCCCCCCACCACCTGGCTTTCTTTAGCAACACATTTGGCCAGGAGCTGAAATACTAAAGGGGTGGGGTGGGGGGGGGGAAGAGAAACCCATTTTGCTTCCTTTTGCTGAGTCATACTTGACTCCCTTTGCAGCTGTGAGGCTGTTTGATTCTGCATATGCTTCTGTGGTGGAGATCTGCAGCAGCTTAAGTGGATTGATGTTTATTTTGATAATGAGTCTCGATGTGTTCACAAACTAATAAAATCAACTCATTAGGACGAGGCATGTTTAATTCAGGACTTAGCTGTTGGGAGAATCCCTAGCAGTGCCTGATGGGTGATTATTTTAGCACCCTTGCCAGAGAATAAAGTAGAGTCAACACAGACAGGCTGAACATATTGGGCAGAAAATTCAGTCCAAGTCCCTTATCCAAATACAAGAGTGGTCATTTTCAGCATTTACTTATGCAGCTTACTTCTCAAGATATAGATGGGAGATGATGCCTTCAATTTGCCTTCAATTTACCAGATTTGCTGGCTAGGAAACTGCTTCATTTAAGTGAGTGAGGGAAGAAGAAGAGGGGAGAAGTGGGGGGGAAACTTCATTTGAAATCAGGTGATGAAGTAGTAACCCAATCTCAATCTGATCTGAAAATAAAAATATGTATGTGTAATATTCAGTCTTGAATCAGATGGAAACAAAGAAGAATTTGCCCTACATTGATGACTCCTAGCCTTAAAATTCAGAACTTTATAATAAAATGAACAGATTGGTGAACGAATAGAATAGAATAGAATAGAAGAATAGAATAGAATAGAATAGAATAGAATAGAATAGAATAGAATAGAATAGAATAGAACAGAACAGAATTTTTTATTGGCCAAGTGTGATTGGACACACAAGGAATTTGTCTTGGTGCATATGCTCTCAGTGTACATAAAAGAAAGAATCATAAGGTACAACACTTAATGATAGTCGTAGGGTACAAATAAGCAATCAGCAAACAATAACAACAACAATATCAACAACAAAATTACAGTCATACAGTCATAAGTGGAAGGATAGTGGTTTTAGCAGAAATATCACCCAAGAGAGAAATTACAGAGATGATACAAAGCTTGCATAAGAAGTCTGAATTCAATTCTACGACTTTGCTCAAACCCCTTTGGCCAGAGAGGAAATAGGCATGCCTTATTCACCTGTTTGACTGAAAAACAATATGAGATCTCCAATTAAAGAGAATTTATTTTCCCCCCTAACATCACATAGCTGAATCAAGACAAAAATGGCTTTTGACATGATGGCATATGCCTAATGCCACTGTTGTTGGAGCTGGGTGGGAACAACTTCCTCCATTAATGGATCTATACGCTTCTATGGAAGAGCCCCAGCATTTCAAACACTTCTCTGGCACAAAAGTAGTGCTTGTTTATCTGCATTTTTTAAAAATAGTCTGAGGAAAATTAAAGAATCCTGCAAACATAGAATCGGAGTTAGTTCTCTATTGTGTTGTTATGGTTAAGAACCTGAGCTTTAAAAAGAAGAATTGATTAGTTTGAATAACATATTATTAGACCTGGTGGGAAAGTCGTGCTCCAAATCTCATTCTAGGTGTATAGGGGCTCAGGAAGAGAACCTATGCTGTAATAGTACCCACTCTTCGGAATATCATTGGCTACTGGGATTGAGTATTTGGGTGCACGGTAGAGCCTGTACTCTGCTTATAATAATAAAATCATTGAGTTGGAAGAGATCTTTGGGGTCTTCTAGTCCAATCCGCTATTGGACTATCAAGAATCCTGATACCATCCTGGACAAATGGCTATCTACCTTGTTGTGTATAGTTGTTGTTGTTGTTTTTTAATACATTGGCTTTGAATTGGGTTCTATATCTTTTTATATGGTTTTTATATCTTACAGAATTTTGTTTTTATATTGTTTTTAATTGCTGCAAGCCACCCAGTGTTAATATATTTGAGATGGGCGGCTATATCAATCTAATAAATAAATGTATGTCTTGTTACGATATTTGGGATTGTTATCACCCGAAGTATCCGCAAAACATTTTAAACAATTGAAGCATAGTTGTCCATGAGAGGGACAAGAACAGCAAGTGATGCTATATGTCCTGTTATAATCATACCAGTGCAATGGTAGTATATATGATAAGCAGGATTAGATGGGGGGTTTTTGTTTAGAAATCTTTATTAAGGTCATAGATCAGCATATATATTGAAACAGAACATATATATATATAACAAGAACCTAAAGAGATCTAAAGAGAGGTAGGAGCAGTGGTGGGTTGCCCCAGGTTCGGACTGGTTCTATAGAACAGGTAGTAAAACTGGCGGGAAGCTCCGCCCACTGACCCTGACTTCATCAGAAGTGATCTGCGCATGCGCAGAAGCAAGGTCCATGCGCGAGCAAAGCGAGTGCGTGCACAATCCCATTGCAAACCAGTAGTAAAGGTAAGTAGAACCCACCCCTGGGTAGGAGCATTACATGAGTGTAGGGGAGCATAAACGTTAGCACATGGCAGACTATATCAAATGGCAGCACTCCAGTATGGTGAATTAAATGCTCACTAAATCTAGTTTATAGCACAGGTCATCATCCGATGAATTTTAAGCCCCGCTGCACAGCACCTGGCAACATTACAGATGGCAGAATTACTATCTGAAAGCAGCAGGGAAGTGTAGAATTATACTGTGCACTCTGGGTATTTATGTAGTAATGGTGAGGTGAGACTATTGTGAAGGTCTATGTAATACAGGCACTGGAGAATCAGATGCTGTATTGTTTATGTGTGTCCAAAGTCGTAAGGGTATTGACTCTCCAAACAAGGATTCTTCCTATATTGACCTTCAGGGACAACTAAAGGGAAGGCATGACATCATGCCAATGTAAAGGCCCTCTGGTGACCAGGTGCTTTGTGACTGGTTATGTAAGTCATGGGAGAGGCAGAGGTCCTGTTGGATTTACTGGCAATAAAGTTTGGGCTCCTGGTTAGATTTCAGTGGAGCTCTGGGTAATGAATGTTTTGGCTTGATCATATCCTATGCTGAGTAGAAGACCTGAAGAGAAGCTCAAGGGTGAGACTTTAGTTGCCGCTGCCTGTTTCTATATGAATTGAGAATCATCACTCGGAGTGATTGGATGGATGGCTTTTTCCTTCGAAGCTCCTCCAATCACATTTGGAGATGTGCTATGTAGCGCATATGTAGTGTGAGCCAAAGAGATCTATAATCAAGACTGATTCACCTCTTAAAAACTTAACATTATCTCAGCTGGGTCATAAAATATCAACAGAGGCAGAGGTTTAGAAAAATCAACTCAGCAGTTATTGGATAAGCCATCCTCTGGTGTTCATTTAACAGAATCTTGCAGTCTTGGAGGTTACATGAGGGACTTGTGATATGTGGCTTTCATTCTCCAACAGTCTGAGCTGAATGTTCTCCTTATGCTTTTCAAAAAGTCTCTTCTTCCTTGGTTGCATATAAAATTTGACTTTCACAGTATCCCATGGCAACAAGTTCCAAAGAGCAATCATGCACTGCACCAGCATTTAGTTGTGTGAAATTTGTCACCTCTTAATTTTTTTTCCAAATGTCTACTATTCTATGAAATATTTGCATGTTAGAAATAAATAAACTGTACAGATTATTGTCATGAAAGGTGCCCGCAATGATGGTGGTACTTACCTAGCATCCTCTTAGAGCAAAGAATATTGTGGATTTTTCTAGCAAATTAATGAAATTTAAAAACTACAAATAATTTAATTGAAAGCAAATCTCTGTTGGTCTAGTTGAGAAATGTGATAGTTATATTAGCCTCAGCCAGTAAGTGTTAAGGGGGATGAATCTTCCATACTCTGCAAAGTTGTTTTATTTTCTGCCTTTATCATATCTCTAAAAAAAAATTTTTAAAAGCAAAGTCTCTTTGAAGTTAATTTCAATCACACTGACAAGTCAGATGTTGGGTGGCTGCTTCTGAAGTAAATGAAACCAAAGTGTCAAACTTCGTTGTTTGTTCAGACAGGTGCCTTTTCTTTATTAAAGGACATCCTTTAAGCTTTGATACTATTCAGTGGCAAAGGTATGTAAAAAGTTAGGAAACCTGAAAGGAGGCAAATACATTTCCCCAGAATGATTATTTACATGAATAATTAATTCGGGAAAAATCCTTGTGCCATAAACTAGGAAGTGATTTGAAAATCTTCACCATAATTCTTGGAAATGAGTACCATCTGTGTTTATTTATTTCCATTTAAAAGGAAAGTGACTGATTTTTAACCTACATAAAAACATTCGAAACCTAATCTATGTCTTTTGACCTGTGTACAATCCTATTTGGCTGTGTTAGAGTGAATTGAAAATAAGTGCTTCTCTCTGGCAGCTAAATTCATAGCAGCTTGATGACAATACAGTGCTAAATATCTTTTAATTCAATAAAGTTATGAATTAATTAGAAATATATCTGCCAACTAATTCTTAAAAATCTCTTTTTAAAAAATGAAGGTATGTCTGACTGTATGCCACGCAGCATACTACCATTTCGTAAATTGATTAGTCTGTACTTACCCTGTTTCCCCCAAAATAAGACATCCCCTGATAATAAGCCCAATCGGGCTTTTGAGTGCATGGCAATAAGGCCAAGCGCTTATTTCAGGGTTCAAAAAAATATAAGTCAGGGTCTTATTTTCGGGTATTGGAAACACGGTATTGGTTTCTAGAAGATTGATACTCCACACCTGTTTATTGCATTCACATGTTATAATGTATTTACCAACACCTCAGTGTTAATAAATAAGGCAGTGAGACACCTTGGTATTATATTACATATTATATAATATTGTGATAGTTCTACCTTGGTCCTCATCTGTAGCTGCTACCATTTATAGTCATGCAGACAGTTGACACATGGATGAGAGGTCAGGGAAAAGGGAATCGTACCAAGCTTAAAACTGTCCAACTGAAAACTAGAAAACTGTCTAACTCTTTATTTCTCCTCATACTTTTAAAAAAAGCTGTATTGAAACTGAGCCACCACAGAACCTAAAGATAATGCAGGTACTGTAGTGATTTAGAATAAAAATGCCAGGTTTTGGACCAAATACTGTTATTTAAAATAGGAAGACTGATCTAGTAATAATGAGCATAAACAGAAATACTCTATTAAAAGATTGTACTATTTTTCAATTTGTCCACTTTTCTTTGTGAAATAGAAAGCAAGAAGAAAATTCAGTTGATTTAATTCAGTTGATTTTGAGCCACAACTCATGAGTGAACAGTTTGTTAATCCACAGCTTGATGAGGGAAGAGAAAGCTAATTGATTTTTTTCCCCTACATTAATGAACAACTGCCCCATGATCTAGGGCTCAGTCAATCTTAATCAGCATAGCTGGAACCATTTACTTCTATTATTTGATCTAAAAGTTGGCATCCATATAGCTTTTAAACACTGAATCAGTTAAAGAGCTCTGTGTTTCCTTTAAACTTTTGTTTAAAGTACAAGAATATGTTCTGCCACTTTCTTTCCTGTTTTGTAAGAATCATAGTTTTTGGTGATTTCAAAGTGAGAGAGGTAGTTACTGAAGCAAAGATGGATTTGGAAGGTAATTCTTAATTTGTGCAAATGTTAATTTACATAATTTAGATACCAGAAAGAAACTACTGAACACCTGGGAGCCTTTGCAGGCCTAACCACCTGAAACCTCTCTGTAATTCAAAGCCATCCTTAGCTCTAACACTTCTGTGAATTGCAGAGGACAAAACAGGCACAGTGTAATTTTTTTTTTATCTCCATGATTAATAGCAGTTGGAACAAATTCATGTTGGGCCAAAGAGTTTAAGCCCTCTGAGGCAAGATCCTGATTCCAGTCACCATTGCTGTAACTCAGTTTTTAATGCTTCTTTGTTTTGTTTTACAAGAAGTATTAAGAATTCCAGACATACCCATCAAAAGCTGTCTGTCTGTCTGTCTGTCTGTCTACCTATCTGATGGTTGGATTTACAGAGTCTAAATCAGGGGTGTCAAACTTGCATTGGCATGCTGGCATCATATGACGTATTGCGACTTTTTCTCCCTTTGCTAAACCGGGCGTGGGCGTGGTCATGCGCTGGCATGGTCAGCGCATGACGCATCCAGCTCGCGGGCCGTGAGTTTGACAGCCCTGGTCTAAATGATTCACAGAACAACTGTCTTTGAAGTACGTAAGTTCATGACATACATTTTATAAACCGACTGCAAATCAGCTTCAAAATGGATGGTGAATGTAATGAGCTGCACTTGTAGGAGACCACGGGAGGGTAGAGGGGCTGATGATAAAACATGCACCAAGACACCATGACACAAAAAAGTGACTAACAGACTTGCAGCAGGTATTGGAGCCTAAGTATGTAAAGACAATATTTGTTTCATGATGTCACTGGACAAAATGTTACAGTATTTTGATTCCATCTTGGCTTACTATGGATACCTATGGCTCTCTGTATAGAAATACTTCACTAAGTTGTGTGGCTTATATATGTGTGGCTTATATATGATGTTCTTTATTTCCAGTCAATGAAGAGGTAATTAAAGTTAATCTGGAGATCAAAAGTGATAAGTGCAATTTTTATAACTAGTAATCAGGATAACTTGACAGTGAGCCGTTTCTGCAGCCATCAGATAAACAGCAAATGTCAAATATAAACTACACTTTATGAATGTTTTGGTTTGACCTCTGATGATTATGCTATTCTGATTTTCTAAGCTCTTTAGAGCTTTGACATTATTATTCTTAAAAATAGGGGCATAATATGGGAATTACTAAAAGGAGAGGCCTGCCAGAAATAGGAGATTCTTTTGGCAGAGAAAAAAATGCACTATTTACATGTCATAACTGGTTTTCTCAGCATGAAACAGCTTTTTCCTATAATTTGGCAGTCAGGCAGAACTAATTCTTGGCTATCGGACAAATGTAAAAATGACAATTGGGCCATTTTCAGCATGAAATCTAAACTAGTGCACAGCAGAGAAGAGATGAGAATTCCAACATTTAGGGATAACAAGAAATTATCTGAAAGACTGAAGACATTCAGACCAATGTTATTACTTTCTTTGTCAATGTGACTAGATTAGTACACAAAAGGGACGCTGTGGATGTAATGTAGTGCAATTAGACTTCAGCAAAGTATTTGATAAAATTGATCATAGCCTCCTTCTTGGAACAATGTGGGATGGATGATTCCACTATTAAATAGATTCATAATTGGCTGAATGGTTTCAGAAAATGTGTTGCCCTTAATAGATCTATGTGTGCACATGGAAAATTAATACAGTTAGATACCTCAAGATTATGTTCTGGGTCCAGTACTCTTCAATGTTTTTATAAACGACTTAGATAAAGGAATAGAAAAGATGCTCCAAAATTTTTTAGATGAGCTAGGACAGGGGTGGGCAAATGTGACCCTTTTACAACCTGTGGACTTCAACTCCCAGAATTCCTGAGACAGCTTTGCCCACCCCTGAGCTAGGGGAATTGTTAAAACCCCTAGAAAACAGGCCCAAGAGTCAAAAAAAAACTTGACATGTTTGAATATTGGGGCCTATCCAAATAATGTTCAGTAGCAAGAAATGAAAGTTTCTTAGGCAGGAAAAACCAGATGCACAGGCACAAAATAGGCAGTACCCGATTTAACACTAATACTTGTGAAAAGGATTTGGCTATTTTGATAGACCACAGATTAAGCATAAACCAGCAGTGTGTTTTAGTCCTGCAAGGTAGCTCAGACAAGAAACACAATCAGGAGTACTAGCTCTATCTTTATTATAAGATTATATTAACAGAATCTTGTAAGACGGACGGTATTTCTCCCCTTTTCTTTTACTCTCTAGAAAACAACGGAAACATTTCCAGTGCCATCCCCCATTCTGTGGGCTGAAATATCTTTTACATGCTTGTTTTCCGGTCTGTGGACTTAGGGATTTTCCAACCTCATATATAAGAATTTGTAGATTTGAGTTAAAGGCCTCTCAAGAATGGGTACAGAAATGCCAGGATGTTACCTTGTTTAAATATTGGACAGAGAGACCAAAATCACTGGGCTTATGAAAAGTGGGCTTCATAAGGTATCTGTCGTCATCACCAAGCCAAGAAGCTGGAAAGTCTCATATACTGCAATTAAATCCCCTATCAGACTTTCACATCCTGTTCCCATTTATGCTGTTTATTTTAGAATTCTCTCTGTGGATTTATGCCCCCCTCCTTTTTATTACATAATGCCCAAAGAGGCTAACGACAATAAAACACACACAAAGAAAATAATGAGTAAAATATCAGCAAAATAATGCTGATAGAGTTTTATTAACTGGCATAGTATTTGAAAACTAATAGGACCAGAAAAGAAATCAAAATAAAAACAGATTGTGGTTTTCTGAGAGCTTAAAACTAAGTTTATGGTGTTGATGGAAATAACAGAGAAAAGAGAAATAAGAATATAATGTTAGGTGGTGAATGGACACCAACAATCAAGAGCTACACATAGATGGATTTCAGTAAAACTCAAGATAGGTTTGAATTTCATCATGGAAATAGGTCTGAGGAGGCATGGTGAAGTTGGCAGTGTTCCTGGTTTAATTTATAAGAGGCCCAAATTAAGCTGCAGGTTTTGCCAGAGTAGGCACTTCAACCTGAGAAGTTCGGCATACATTTCTCAAGTGACAATAAAAGAAGGCCTGTTTGAGCCTCATAGAAGAGAAGTCGCATCATGTGGCATTAGCTAAACTTTGAATAGTAATGAGAGCAAACCTATTGTCCGAATTTAAATGGCAACATTGCCCTAAATACTTGGAGATGCTATTGGAAGAGCATTAAAAGCTGCTCAATTTCTCAGCGCAGTGGTTATCCCTGGAGAAGCCTATAGCCATTTATGTGAGCTTCCTCTGCTGTGGTTAACCCTCTTGTCTAACATTCTCCATCACCTTTAATAAGCATCACATGCAGTTTCATGCTTCTTTTTTCTCCCCTCAAGCATTTATTGAAAGGGAGAACCCAGCCAGAGAAAGAAATAGAAACTCTTAGACTGATTGGGACTTAGTTTGACTAGTTCTTTCCCAGGTATCACTTTAGCTGGAATGGAGTGAACCTTCAGCAAAGCAAGCACTGTAACACTCCCTTTGTGGGTAGACTGAAATTAATATTTTTAAAATAGTTACTTACTTTATAGGTAAGGTAGGAGATGTATAAAAAAAGCTTGTGGCTCCTTCTCTCTCTCTCTCTCTCTCTCTCCTTCTTTATTAACTGTGTAGTCTACTAATCAGGGAGCCTCCCTGTTCTGTGGGACCAGCCATGTAATCTTTGGCCCTGTGCAGGAAGGGTCCATGCGAACAGGATACAAATCCTGCTCTTACATATTTACGTCAAACATCAAGATATAAGTTGCACATTTGCCATCCTGATAGACATTTTATCATTTTATCACTTGGCCTCCATTACCATGTACCCCCCTCCCAAATCCCTTTCCTGGTAAATGCCCTTGCATTTAGCTGTACAGAGTAATAAAAGGACTCTGTCAGCCATTTTTAAAAGCCGTTTGCCAGCCAGCCTTTATAACTAAAGTAGTTTTTACGGAAGAGGAGCAACTGCAAATGAGTTAATCATTTATCCATCTTAGCCTTTTCCGTCATGATATGATATCATCTTGACAGGATAGCGGTCTTCCAATAGTTGAAGGGGTGCCACAAAGAAGAGGTGGAGGGAGTGTCAACCTATTTTCCAAAGCAGCTGAAGTCAAGACAATAAACAATAGATGGAAACTAATCAAGGAGAGAAGCAATCTAGAACTAAGGAGACATTTCCTGACAATTACAACAATTAATCAGTAGAACAACTTACCTCCATGAGTTGTGAATTCTCCAACACTGAAAGCTTTTAGAAAGAAACTGGCAGCCACTTGTCTGGAATGGTACGGGGTCTCCTGCTTGAGCAGGGGGTTGCACTAGAAGATCTCCAAGGACCCTTCCACCTCTAATATTCTGTAAATCATTAATCTATTTTTATCCTGATATCTACAGCAGATGTGCTGGAGTACAATTCCCTGAATCCAGGGCTGTCTGGGAATTCTGGGAATTGCAGTCCAACATAAAAGGAAGAGGCACTTCATTAGAAAAACTGATCTATCATATGTGACTCTTATAATTCTTCTAACTCTTTATTTTTTACAACTCTTTGCTTTTTATATAACATCCTAGTACCTTGAAAGAAGAGGGTTTAATTGCAGAGTTAAGTGTACATTTTAGGATGGAACATATCTCAGCATTAGGTACCCTAAGTCACAGTTGTGACCTTCGAAAAAGCAGAAATTTTGAGATAATGCAGATTCACTCTTAGGTATGTTTGTATTAGAGAGGAATAGTTTCAAAGATGTTATGAGTACATGGACATTGGAAATACATCATCTCCCTTCTCTGTGCATTGAAAATAAACATTTAAAAAGAACATGATTTAGGATTGTTGTGTATTAAAATGAGTGTATCTACAATGAAGTACTAATTAAGCTAACTAGCTGTCTAATAAAGATGACTTCGCACAACATTGTTTCATATCAAAGAAAGATAGAATACTTGCAAAAATGAACTACAGCTGTTTGTAAGAGAATTGATGCTGAAACGAATGAGTCTCACACCAAGCAGAATCGTTATATAAGCATGGTGTAGATGTCTCGCGGAAAATAATGCCTCAAAGTTCAGTAATTCAGAATAATAGAGGAAAAGATTTAAGATTTCAGTGGTGAACCTGTAGAATACTTGATTTCTGTGTTTTGCAGCAGGCAGGCCTTCTGCATTACTGTATGTATGATTTATTTCTTGTCTGCATTAAAGCAACTTATCTAACCTTGTTGTATCTGAGGCACTTGTGCTGATAGCTAATTACAGAATGTGGGGTGGATTGCTAGAGAGTTAAAGAAAAATGTGTAAGCCATACTTGTTTTGAAGCCTGACAAGTTGCTGAAATTTGACAGGATATGAGTTGTGGGAAGGAAAGACTTCCACACATGTGTTAATACGGCAGGAAAAAATGAGTACATCTTAATGGGGTCCCAGCTGAATGCATGTTGTGATTTGTAATAACTCACATCTCTCCTTCATTTTGCAACTTAGCAGCTCATTAAACAAAAAAGAAATAATGAAGAATGGTGATGAGGTTTAAAGTCTTCCCTTGATCCATAATATGCCCTCCCCAACCCCATCACCACCCCTGGTGAATTCAGAATCATAGATGTAAAGGAAGCTGCCCGTTATCACAAATCTGGGTTTCTAGAATAAGAATATATCAGTAAATGAAGGAGAATACTTTGTCATGAGAAAGAAAAGAAAATAACAGGATCCTCTTAATAGTGTTCAAGTATAGAGGGGGCATCTATGTTAAATTCAGCTGCAGCTCAGCCTTTGACTATTATAGTGGTAAGAACTGCAGGTGTAACTGTTTGCTGTAGAGTAGAATTAGGTTTTATATTTATCAAATTTAGATACCGCTCTTCTCACGCTCAGAGTGATTGTAAAAACAAAACTTCTAAAGCCCCAGGTTTTCACTTACTTTCCAAATAAAGAGCCATTTTAGCTCTCCAGTATACTTTTACAAGGAGCTATCGCGATAAAAAGCATTTGAGGCCTGAATGGAAAAGTGGCAAAATGGTGATGGGCAATGAGGAGAAGGTTGAACTGTTTAATGCCTATGTTGCATCTGTCTTAGCACACACACACACACACACACACACACACACACACACACACAGAGTGGCCAAAACTGTTAGAAGTTGGGGGCAGAAAAGGAATGCAGATTAAAATAGGTAAGAATTGGTGAGAGATGCACCTAGGTACTTAGAATGAATTCAGTTTTCCTAAACCAAATTGATTATATCCCAGAGTAATAAAGGATGGCAGATGTCATCTCAGAGCCACTAGCTGAAATCTTTGAGAGGCATTTGATTAAAATTGACCATAGCTGCCTCCTTGATCAATCAGAACAATTTGGAATGGAAGATCCACTACTAAATGGATTCACAATTGGCTGAACAACTATAGCCGATGTATGGTTTTTAATAAGGCTGATGTCCACCTTGAGGGATGTATTGTGGGGAGAGGGGAGACTTAGACATTTGCCCTGGGCCCAGGAATCTTCATTATCTTCACAATCAATTTATATGAAAGAATAGAAGAGATGCTTATAATAGCAATAGCACTTAGACTTATATACTGCTTTGCAGTGCTTTACAGCACTCTCTAAGTGGTTTTACAGAGTCAGCATATTGCCCTGAACAATTTGGGTCCTCATTTTACTGACCTTGGAAGGATGGAAGGCTGAGTCAATCTTGAGCCTGGTGGGATTTGAACTGCCAAATTGCAGGCATCCGGCAGTCAGCAGAAGTAGCCTGCAGTACTGCACTCTAACCACTGCGCCACTGGAAATGTACAGATGACAACAACAACAAAAGCCTGGGAAGGATTACGAGCACTGCAGAAGGCAAGCTCCAAGTTCAAAAGATCTTGATATTTGTACATTGTGCCCTATCCAATAAAATGTTCAGTGGTGAAAAATACAAAATACTGCATCTAGGCAGGATAAATTGCATGACCAGGTATAAGATAATATAATATATGATTTTTAAAAAGGACCTGAATATTTTGGAAGATCACAGATTAAGCATGAGTCAGCAGTGTGCCACAACTGTCAAAAGACCCAATATAGTTTTGAGCTGCATCAAAAGAGGTATAACATCAGGCTCACAGGAAATTATAGTAGCCCTCTAAGCAGTTCTGGTCTGACCACACCAGGGATGCTTTGTCCAGTTCTGGTCACCTCAAAACAAAAAAGAGGATGAGGATCTGGAAAGAATGCAGAAAAGAGAACAAAGATGATAAGTGTCTTGGAAGCTAAATCTTACAAAAAGCAATGAAAGAGACCCAGTATGTTTAGCCTAAAGAAGACAAATCTAAATTGAGACATAATAATCTTCCAACGCATGAAAGGGTGCCACAGGGAAGAGGATGTGAATTTATTCCCCAGAGTACCCAAGAATAAGACAAGAATCTGTGGGTGGAAGCTTTAGAGTAGGAGAGCCAAACTTGGAATAATTAGGAATTTCCTGACTGCCAGAGCTATTAAACAGGAGAACAACCTCTCTCCTGAAATCACGGATCATGAATTATCATAGAGAGAACGGTGACTCATGAGGTTACCGTAGAACACTGGGTTGCCATTCAACAGGCTCGCATTCGAGACCCATTGCTGCTGATGGCGGGGTGAGCTCCGGTCACATGTTCCAGCTCCTGCTGACCCAGCTCGAAAACAGGTGACCATGAGTAGATTAAAGAGTACCCCTTTGGTGGGCAACTTTACAGGGACACAAAGGGAGCCCCCAACTGGGCATCCCCTGGGCAACAGTGGTATCGCCAGCAAATCCTACACACACATACAAAGGCATCATTGGAGGTTTTCAAGAAAGATTTGATAGCCATTTGTCTTGGATACTTTGAGGATTCCTGCCCTGGGCAGAGGGTCAGCCTAGAAAGTCTCATCCCATGGGACAAGAAACCCTGTGATTCTGTCAGGCCACTTGCAAAACTTCTTTTACAAAATTTCTATAACACTCCAGCCTCTTTCCAGTCATTAATTCCTTCTTCCTTATCGTCTACTTTTCCTGTTGCTTTAGAAAGCTTAATAACTCCCTGTATATTTGAAAGGACAGCAGGCAAAGGATGCTATTATTAAACTGTCCTCTTGTAGCAGGTGCATTGAGTCACTGGCCCATTAACCTGTAGCAGCTCTCAGCTCTGCAAGCAGGCGAGGCTATTTAAGGACACCGAGTGTGCCCTGAAACTCAAATGTATACAGGTCAAGGTTATAAACCACACTTGGCTTGCACTAGCGTGACACCTTTCCTCTTTGCTGTGAGTTTACCAATTACAGAAATGTGAGGGTGAAAAAAAAGCTCCTGGAGGTGGCACTCTGCTATTATTTGTGCAGCAACTGGTTTTCTCCTTGTACCATCTACTTAAATCTACTTTGGCAATTTTGCTACCTTATAACAGGTTGCTCACTTTTGTATGGTTTCCAGGCAGCAAACCATGAAACTCATTTTAGGACTCTCCCTCCCTCCCTCCCTCTCTCTCTCTCTCTCTTTCTCTTTCTTTCTCTCTTTTCGTGTGACAAGTTTGGCCATAGGGTAGGTAGAAGGAAGTATCCATCGTAAAGCATGTCTGCCCCGTGGTGTTGTAAACATAGAAACAGCGGCTTTATTGCTTGCCTCTACAAAAGCACAAGTAAATCCAGCAGCTGCCAGGGATGCGGTTCTATACCCTCACACAGAGCGTGAAAGTACCGTAAGTCTTGTTTCCTATCAGAGGTGAAACTCTTGAATTCCCAAGGCAAAGTCCATTATAGGAAAGGGTTGCCAAGGATCCCAAACAAAATGTCCTTTGGGTAGGCATTTTAAAGTGCATAAAATAACCCAATTAACCTACAGTCAGTACGGTGTAATCCTCCCATCCTTGCCATTCTTGTACAAAGCTTATAATGATATTCTTATTTATCTTTGAATGTCTGTCCATGGTATAGTTCTTTTATCATCTGGACTCTAGAATCTCCTTCAGGTTCTAGAATTAACTGGCAAGCTTTCCATCTTAACAACATAAGAGCCGTGTTAGAACAGGCTAAAGAACTCCTTTTCTCCAGGACAGGAAGGCATTACCAGCCCTATAAAAGCCACAACTGAAAATCAACACCCAAATTTTCTCACACATTCACATAGATTGTTCTGCTTACGAAAGCAATTTTCTAATTCTGGCCACTAATAAACCCTTAGCTTTCAGGAAAGAGTAGTTTTGTTCTAGCAAGTGAATATTTCTATTATTTGAGAGAAGCTCGGTGATCATCTCAATTGCCTTTTTGTTCCCTTCTTCAACTGGATTTGCAGAGTTTATAATTGTCCCTTAAAACATGATGGCAAATTATACGGGACAACCATTTTTTTCCCAAAACTTTTGCTTTTTCAAAATTGTTCTTGACAAATATGAAATTAACTTAATGATTATAATGTATTTAATCACATGATGTTTCTGACACACTGCCTGAGTTCGACAAGGCTAAAAGTGTTTTGCTGCTGATTTTTGTTTGTACTCAGTGTCTTATACATCTCGCTGCAGTGTCTAACAACCGTCAGCCAGCATTGATGTATTTCAGTTTCCCTGATACCATTTTTCCATTGTAGCAATGTTGTAATGAAACTTTTCACCATGTTTATCACTGACTGTACTTGGATTTTTTGGGAAAGAAGTCCAAGTGTCAATTCAGAAAGTCAATCTTCAGGTAATGTGTTGCACTTCACGTGTTGCAGACAGAAGAAGTCTGTCAACCAGCTCAGTGTAATTAGGTGCTCTGTAGTTGCCAAGAAAATGCTCAACAACATCCTTGAACATAGCCAATTTTCCCTGGCCCAACTAACAGAGCTTTGATCTGCTTCTCATTGATGACACATCTGATTTGTGGACCAACAAAAATGCCTTCTTTAATCTTGGCATCAATTATAGTGGAAAAAATCTTTCTCAAATAACAAAAAACTTCACCTTCCTTGTTCATCCCTTTTACAAATTTTTTCATCAGTCCAAGGTTTATGTGAAGCCGAGACAAAAATATTTTTGTCAAGTCAATAAATGGTTCATGTACCACGTTTTTCTGTCATCAAATCAAATTCTTTCGGAATGGTTATTTAATTTTAATCTAATGCAACACTCTTGCATGGCTGTGCCATTCACATATATAACATATTTTCTTGGCATTGTTTACTAGATAAAGAAAGAGTCAAAGTTCAGTCACTCCCAACCCAAGGCTCTCTCATTACACTGCAGTTATGCAGGCAATCTCTCTCTCTCTCTCTCTCTCTCTCTCTCTCTCTCTCTCTCTCTCTCTCTCACACACACACACACACACACACACACACACACACTTCCTGGGGGGGATGCTAAAAAGGAGCAAGCCACTTGCAACCTCAGAGTTGATATCTGCCATTCAGCACTTTAAGAAAAATAAGACAATGCTATTTCCTATATCAACCAAATAATTTATCCACACTCATGCCTGTTTATGCAACTTTGATTCTCCTTTTGTTTTGTTTTTTTACTGCTAAGGTTCCCAAAAGCAGAGATCAATAGATTGTCTTTATCCAGTTTTAGTTTAAGGTTAGAGAATCCAAACCTTATTTACAGAAGTAATTTTCAGTATTGATTTAAGGACAACAAAGGCCAGCAACTGCTTAGAAGAAATGTTTAATTTTTTTTTATCTCATTACACCATATTTACATGGAATTGGCAGTGAAATGAATTCATGATTTTATTGTTTTCTGAGGTATGTTTCTTGATTTTTGTTTTCAGTATACTTTTTATTATTTCATTGTTCACCCTTATAGCTTTATTGGTTATCTATTTGTTCTTTTGCTTGTGTGAGGTTAGAAAGTTGGATTGAATTGGCACAGCATTTGATTGGTAGGTATCATTAAACAAGATTGGCATTTTGAATGGTTAAATGCTACTCCATACTAATCAAGCACAAGTTTGGTAGTTAATATATAATCATGGCTGAGTTTTGAAAGGTATGGAAATAAGATTTAATAAACTGAAAATAGGTGATTTCCAGCTGCTGCCTCAAATATTAAACATAAGGAAGAATAAATCATCGGTTCCATCTGAAAATAACACAAGCTGGGTCCACTTAAAAACTATTAGCAGGGCTTAATTCCTTCATTTCAAGGAATCCTGTTTTAATCCTTGATGTGTGTCTAACAAAAGTAGATAAATGACTTTGTGAGCTCATGGAAGAAGCTGGCTAATATTACAGAAGGAAGCATACCTCTATTATAGTATGTGTTGAAAGGAACTCTGTGTCTGTGTAAATGTACATGTGCACTTGTATGTGTTTGCACAAAAGGGATAGTTGGAGCATTTGTTAATGTGGGTGGTATTGTTAGGGGTTGAATGAGTGGGCAATGAAGAGAGTAAAGCGTTGTGTAACAACCTTACAGACAGCTAGTAGGTTTGTATTTTTATATTTTTGTGACTATGCATTGAAAGTAAAAAGTGCACTTTTTAAAAGTATACTTGCAGTGCTGAGATTGGGATGACAATTTTAAAAACCAATTAAAAAGACATTTTTAAATTTCAGTGCTCCTATATAAATTAGGTACAGTAAATAAGCATGTGCCCTGTGATAAGAACTATGTATGATTTGTATATATGTAAAGTATATATGATACTCCTTTCCTATCCAAATGATTCTCTAACCTGGAAACAAAATACCGATGAAACAATGATTGATACTTGTTCTTGCACTGTCCATAACTCCATGCATTCCTGTACGTATTTAGAAATGCTCTGCTCTATTCAGTGGTGGGATTCAAATAATTTAGCAATAGGTTCTCTGCCCTCATTATATCTTCCAACAACCAGTTCACCAAACTGCTCAGAAAATTAACAACCAGTTCTCCCGAAGTGGTGCGAACTGGCTGAATCCCACCACTGGCTCTATTGCCTGTAAATGGTGTGATGGCAGTAGAAGCCACAGTACTGAATAAAGGTCAAGAAATATAAAAGCAAGTTGTTATACTATGGTTATGTAGCAAGTTTGAAAGAACATTTGGAAACTAAAGGGTCTTAGAAACTATATCAATCAGTCAATCAGTAAAAGATTAAGTAAGCTCATGTTATTGTTACCTGTGTGCTCAGAGAAGGTGTGTAGGAGATGGAAGGGAGAGGACATATTGAGATGTTTCTCCCAGAAAACGTTTTCTGTTCATGACTGGAAGAAAGAAGTCCTTTGGGTGATGGTTTTATGTTCTTGCGTGAGTTTCTAGTATTTGACAAGAATCTTTATAATACATTAGGGTTTTCATTAGTTTTATTGGTCTATCCATTAAAATAGCATTTAGACAATACACAGAATGAAATTCTGCAAAGGTAATAAATCTCAACATGTCAGCATCCAGAAAGATGATTTTGCTTTCTTTGCTGTTGACCCTCCTCTCAAAGTACAGAGTACCTTATCCTTGCTTTGCCATGAATTTATTGCAGGTGTAGAAGTTCAGGATGTTAAATTGAACCAACTTAACTTTTTTCCAAATGCTAATTGATATATGGAGATGAAGTTTAGACATCATGACTGACATTTAAGAAAGACATCTGCTTTTGATTAACTTCCAAAACGTTGCTCTCCCTGCCTATAGCTCTGTATCCATGAACAGATTTGGACGGATCAAGTTGATTGCTATAAAGTAAGCCACATGGCTACCCTAAGCATAATCATATTTTCAGAGCATTTTATGTTGAAGTAATTCCTGCTATCCTAAGCTCCTGTGAAGTAGTCCAGGAGAAAGGTTGAATGCAGAGACATATGAATATCCAGATTCAAGTCTACACTCAGTTACTGAGTGACCATGCCCAGTTACTATCTACTATGATTTATATTGATCTTGATTGTTTCCTGATTGCTTATTTGTACTCTATGACTATCATTAAGTGTTAACCTTATGATTCTTGATGAATGTATCTTGTCCTTTTAGGTACACTGAGAGCATATGCACCAAAGACAAATTCCTTGTGTGTCCAATCACACTTGTCCAATAAAGAATTCTATTCTATTCTATTCTATTCTATTCTATTCTATTCTATTCTATTCTATTCTATTCTATTCTATTCTATTCTATCCTTCGTTAGCCTAAGGCTAAACTGTCTCTCAGGGTCATTGTTAGAGGAAACGGAAGTAAATTCCACATCCACCTCCTTCAGCTCCCAGAGAAAAAGGAAAATGTGAATGTAAAAATAAAAATAAAAAATAGAATATGATGAATTCTGGGAAGGAGTAGAAAAGACATAACTTATCGAGGTGGTTCTTATTCTCTTTCTTGTTCTTTCACGCTTTCTAAGGAAGAATCCTTGTCTGTACCTTCTCTCAGCTTCTGCCTTCTCTCGGAGGAACAAATTTAGTGGTTGAAACTGTGTGTTGGGGAATGTTTGAAAGGGGAAATATTGGCTTTTCCAGTGTGGTGGGTAGGGCAGAATTGGCATTTCTTTTACAGGATGAGGAGCAATCTCAGTACAGTAGAAGCTTCTGTTTCCTTTCCTACTCATCTACACAGTGGCTCTTTCTCAGCTTGTGTCAACAGCCTGAATGGGACTCTGTTAAGCAGCTGAGAGTCAGGCTGCTCCAGCCGCTGTGGCAAAGATTGATTTGGGGCCAGGCCCAGAGATGTAAATGGAAAAAATGCCTGGGGCAAAGCTTTTGATGCCAAGGAGGCCCCTTCCTCTTCATGTAGGAGAACAGAGGGGGAACTGATGGAAAGAGATAAGAGGAGCCTTGAAAGAGGCAACCCTCAAGTGGGTGCTTGAAAGTAATAATTGATTTTACAAAAAGACCATCTTTTTTTGTCCTGCCACTTTCAAAGCCATTGCAAAAATAAAATTTTCTCATGTGGGGTTTTTTTTTAAGCGATACCCCTGTCTTTGCAATAGTTGCTGAGTTTATTGCTTAGTTTTGAACCTGGTTATTATTGCAGTGTAATTTTTAAAAAAAAAAACCCACTGAGATAATGAATATATATGAGTCTGAATAAAGTTTGACTTCTCTTCCCTTTAAATTCTGTAGCCATGCCCAAAGCATTATGCATAAAATGAGTACCGGTAACCTAACGGTTAAGACTCTGGGCTTGTGGAATGGAAGATCGGCAATTCGAGACAAATAGATTAATAGATAAATATGTAACCCTTCAGCAGGAAGGTAACAGTGATCCATGCACCTCGGCATATAGTCATGCTGGCAACATGACCACAGACGTGTTTTCGGATAACGCTGGCTCTCTTGGCTAGGAGACAGAGCTGAGCACCACTGCCTAGAGCCAGACACAACTAGACAAGGGGAAACCTCTACCTTTCCATTTTATGACACCCTGGTATTTCCAATCCTTTTCCACTCCCATTTTGGAGCCTGGGTTATGGATCATACATGATGATAGAAGTTGTCTCCCTCTTTGAGGGAGTTGGGCAGTACAGAAATGTTAAAAAAAAAAATTAAAAATTAGAAATATATATAATTTGCATTCAAAATAATGCAAATTGAACACCAGCTCCTCTTGCAAGGTCTCTTAATTGAGCAAGGTCAGTGTGTAAGAAGGAAGGAATGATGCACCTGGGGATGCTGTGTATAATGTCCTGCCCCTTAACATTATTTTCTAGATATTGTTTGAACTTAAGAATAGAATTAGAACAGGACTGGGTTCTAATTTTTTTTACTACCGGTTCTGTGGGCGTGGCTTATTTTGTGGGCGTGGTTTGATGGTCATGTGACAAACAATTCTTTAGGATTTAGCAGAGGTCTACCAGGCTTTTAACTGCTTGCAGATTACCCATTTGTTTCTGGAGCATACCGGTCTACCCATTTGTTTTTGGAGCGCACTGGTCTACCACCACACTGCCTTTTACCACTGATCAGCTGTAGGGCGGCCCTTTGAAGTGCCGTGGCAAGAGTTTAAACAGTTTTTTGCCGCTCTGCCACCACCGAGAGCATTGGAAACCGCTTTCAGACAGCTTGGCCTCAATTGCCAATCTACCACCACTGAGTGGTTTACAAGGAGCGGATCAGTTCTAGCCAATCAATTGGGAGGCTTCTTGGCTTCTCAATTTAAAGCTAAAGTGTCTTGTTTCTTTTTTTCCCTCTTCTTTGTCAAGTGAGCCCTGATATTTTTCCTTCTAGCCGATCAGCTGGGACTCGGGAGGCAGCAAATAGATTGGGGTCAGGACCAGGCAGAGGTGGTATTTACCGGTTCTCCAAACTACTCAAAATTTCCACTACCGGTTCGCGAGAACCGAGGAGAACTGGTAGCAACCTACCACTGGACTGTTGTGGTTCTGCAGAAACTAAGCAGGAATTGCTGACATATCCTGAGATTTGAGCAGGGATTGTGGGCTCATGCTATTAGTGGTATATACTGAGTATCATTTGGGAGGATTTACCAGTGAATCACTACCAAACTCAGAATTCCACCTGAAAGGGGATATGTATCAATGAAGGTGCATTCGTACATTTCCTAGCTATATATGTTACACTTATATTGTCGCTCCTTTACCACCATTGACACATGATCGCTAATAAATTAACCACAACTGAACACAAGAGAATAATGAGGCGATGTAACAGGCATCGCCTTGTGGATTATATGTGTACATTTTCTGTCTTTGAGACTATAATGAGGAGAGACTAATCATTCGTGCTCCCTTAGTTAAAATATTTATATTCCAATTCCTGGATTTAAAAAAAAACCACACACAGCATAATTGACACTAAAAATTGGCAGTCAGAGTAATAATTTACAACAATAAAACAACATACATTAAAACATTATGTAAAACATACAGAATAAAATAGCCATACCAAGCAACAGAGAAGAGCAGCACTATTATTAAAGCAGTGGTATTATTAAAAGACCTGGGGGAATAAGCATATTTTTGCCTCATGTTGAAAAGATAATTAAGATGGCACCAGTGAGGGATTCTAAATTGGTCAGGAGAGGGGCAGAACCATCCTCAAGGCTGACTCCTGGGTAGCCGTATCCTCCAGGACTAGAGGCTCCTGGAACATACCTACTGAAGATGATATTTGGATAAAGTAGGAACACCTTTCTGTCCCTTGCAGCATTTATTAAATTACCAAAGTGTCCGGACAAAACTGTATTTTTAATGTCAGGAAATGTAAAGTGGGGTTCAAAAGCCAGGATATATGAAGTAACTGAAATAACTGAGGAATTGGAACCAGGCCTCAGCTGGCAGGAAGCCATTAATCTCTCCTACATCCTGTACTGCCCCAATTAATTAGCACTCTTGAGCTTCACTGATAAAGATCACAATCTAATTCTGTCTTCCACATCTCCTCTTACCCTTTCCTTTTTTTCCCTTATCTCCCTCTCTCTGTCAAAAAAATACATAAAAATAATATTCTTCTTGTACCTCTACACTGAGCATAAGGCCTTTAAAATCATCTCTGGACAAGATAGGCAGCAATCAAATCTAATGGATATGTATGAATGAATGAATGTATGTATAAATAAATGAATGAATGAGTGAGTGAGTGAATGAATGAATGAATGAATGAATGATCAATTTAATGAATATGTATAAATATTTTTTTAAAAAAATAAATATCTGGAGGTCTTGCTCCAGCCATGGGGTTAGTGTCCCTGGTAAAAAGTTTTGGAATTTGAAGGTGGTGTGATTTGGCCTCATTTGT
Organism: Pantherophis guttatus; assembly: GCF_059756535.1. Classification (NCBI taxonomy): domain Eukaryota; kingdom Metazoa; phylum Chordata; class Lepidosauria; order Squamata; family Colubridae; genus Pantherophis; species Pantherophis guttatus. The sequence continues at coordinate 153,364,637 of NC_142064.1, read as the reverse complement.
GCAAGGCTTTGTATTGTGTTTCTGTGGTGGTTTTTTGTGCATTAGCTATTTTGTTTGGTGTTTTTTAATCTTAAGTGAACTGCATTTTGTGAGTTAGATAGCCCTATAAATACCATCAATAAATGAATATACATATCGGAGCTGTGTTTCACAAAATTGTGAAACAAATTGTATGCCATGATCAGATAATCTTTAAGGAGGTATCTTCGAGACCGCCTTCTACCGCATAACTCCCAACAACCGGTAAGATTCCACAGAGTTGGTCTCCTCCGGGTCCCGTCAGCTAAACAATGCTGGCTGGCGGGCCCGCGGGGGAGGACCTTCTCTGTGGCTGCCTCAGCTCTCTGGAACCAGTTACCTCCTGAGGTCCGGACCATCCCCACCCTATTGGCCTTCCGAAAAGCGGTAAAGACCTGGCTTTTCCAGCAGCCTGGGGCCATTGATCTCGCTCTTGCGATCCAGTGAGATCCAGCCATGAATGGTGTAAATGAGTTTTAATGTTTTTAATGTTTTTAATTTTTAAATGTTTTTTATAATGATTTTAAATGCATTGTGAGCCACCCTGAGTCTTCGGAGAGGGGCAGCATACAAATTGAATGAATGAATGAATGAGATGCCACAAAAATACTAACTATTTTTGCTGCAAAAGATCCTATTTCTCAGAAACTGATAAAAATCCAGAAAGATGACTGGTTTCAATATCTGTTTTTCTCCCCTTTATGAGGATATTTAACTCTTCACAGTCCCAAATGTGGTTCTGAGGTTGAGGCACAGATCCTCTAAAAGAATAAATGTGTGTTCTTTCCTTAGTAGTCGAGAGAGCGCAGTGGCCTATTGATTAAGATGCTGAGATTGTCGCCTAGAAGATTAGCAGTTTGAGACCCAAGCATCCTGTGGCGAGGTGAGGTCCCACCCCAGCCCCTGCCAATTTAGCAATTCAAAAGCATGCAAATATGAGTAGATAAAATAGGCACCACTTTGGTGGGAATGTAACAGCCTATAGTCATGCCAGCCACGTGACCATGGAAGTGACTTTGCACAACACTGGCTCCCTGGGCTAGGAAATGGAGATGAGCACTGCCCCCTAGATTCAAATATGACTGGACAGGTGAAACCTTAGCAGTTACCTTTATACTTAGTACCGCTGTTTAACTCCTGATAGGACATATAGCCATCCTGTCCCTTTGGATCCAGAATTCAGTGGGAAGCAGTGGGCCATTTGTCTCTCTTTCTCAAGGCTTTGTTTGAAATGTTTAAAATGGCTTTCTAATAAAGTCATGTTTCAGTATGAAACATTAAGTTGCTTTTGAGCCAGATAGCAGAGGGATGATAATTCACCCTATAATTCACTTTGAACCTTCTTCTATCTAGCTCAGTTTTGATGATGATTGGGCTTCTTCTCTCATTCATCAGGTGGAACAGCATCTCCCACCCTGAGGTTTGGATGCTCCAACACTGTCACACTTTCACAACATAATAGAGGCCTGGGTGTTACCCCGGTATTTGGATCAGAAAAGAGATGAGCTCTGTTACTATTGATGGTTAATAGTTTGTTCTTGGGCACTGGGGTGGGGCACGTTTGAAGGGTTTGTAAGATGTGAGATCTTGTAAGATGTCACTTTTGTATGATGTGTGGCTATACAGGTAGTCCTTGATTTAACAACATTTCACTTAGTGACCATTCAAAGTTACAATGGCACTGAAAAAAGTGATTTGTGACCATTTTTCACAGTTACGACCTCTCTGGCATATCTATGATCATGTGATCAAAACTCAGATGCTTGGGAACTGACTCATGTTTATGACTGTTGCTGTGTCCAAAGATCATGTAATCACCTTCTGCAACTTTCTGACAAGCAAAGTCAACAGGGAAGCCAGATTCACTTAACAACCAGGTTATTAACTAAATCAATTGCAGTGATTCACTTAACAACTGAGGCAAGAAAGGTCATAAAATGGGGCAAAATTCACTTAACAAATGTCTCACTTAACAGAAATATTGGCCTTGATTGTGGTCGTAAGTCGAGGACTACCTCTATTATACATAGCTATTGTGTATAGGTGTGTGTGTGTGTGTGTGTGTGTGTGTGTGTGTGTGTGTGTATGTGTGTGTGTGTTCAGTTACTACATTTTATCAAGTGCTGGACTGGGAATGAACTGACAACCTAATAGCAAGGATGTAGCCCTTGCCAATGTTCCACACAAAAGTTCTGGGTGCAGCAGCTCCTGTTCCATAGTATAATCATGCTTTAGTAAAAGGTTCAGCTGCATATATAAGACCACAAGTAGTGGAAAACACCTTGCCCATCACCCCATCAACCTGCATTTATTATAAGTTCCCAATGGAGAATCTAAGAATATTCAGTTCAATATGTTTAGAAGCGTAGGGCCACCCCAACGATGGCCTTGAAGTGATGTCCCAGTGCCTGGAGGCTGTGCGGATCTGGATGGAGAGGAACAGGCTCAAGCTCAACCCTTCCAAGACTGAGTGGCTGTGGCTCCTGGCATCCCGATACAGTCAGTTGACTCCATCACTGACTATCGGGGGCGAGTCTTTAGCCCCCGCGGAAAGGGCACGCAATCTGGGAGTCCTCCTGGATACGCAGCTGTCCTTGGAGGAACATCTGACGGCTGTAGCCAGGGGGACCTTTTGTCAGGTTCGCCTGATTCGCCAGTTGCGGCCCTTTCTTGATCGGGATTCCCTGTGCAAAGTCACTCACGCCCTCGTCACCTCACGCCTGGACTACTGCCACGCTCTCTACATGGGGCTCCCCTTGAGGAGTACCCGGAGGCTCCAACTGGTCCAGAATGCGGCCGCAGGGGTAATCATGGGAGCCGCCTGGTGCTCCCATATAACACTGCTCCTGCGTGAGCTGCACTGGCTCCCAGTGGTCTTCCGGGTGCGCTTCAAGGTGTTGGTTACCACCTTTAAAGCGCTCCATGGCATAGGACCTAGTTATCTTCGAGACCGCCTGCTGCTACTGATGACCTCTCACCGACCTGTGCGCTCCCACAGAGAGGGCCTCCTCGGGGTGCCAAACAATGTAGGCTGGTGACCCCCAGGGGGAGGGCCTTCTCTGTGGGGGCACCTACCCTCTGGAATCAGCTGCCCCCAGAGATAAGGAGAATCCAAGACCTCAGTGCCTTCCGCCGTGCCCTTAAAACCTTCTTTTTCCAGCAAGCCGGGCTGGCTTAACATATTTTTTAACATATTTGTTTGTTATCTTAAACTGGGGCCAAATTAATATATATCCTTTTAATTGTTTTTTAATGTTTGTATTGTATGTTTTTATCTGGCTGTACACCGCCCGAGTCTTTCGAGAGAAGGTGCGGTTTATAAATTTGAAATAAAATAAAATAAAAATAAAATAAAAAGTATAGGGCAGTGATGGCTAACCTTTTTGCTGTCATGTGCCAGAAGCGGGGGGAGCACGTGGGGGGTCACATGTGTGTGCCCACACCCATAATTCAATGCCCCCCTGTGCCCCCGCGCATGCGCACACAACCTCCCCCCCGCTTTTGGCACGCGACACCAAAAAGGTTAGCGGTGGGCCCAGTAGGCCTTTTTTTCACCCTCCTCAGGCTCCAGAGGCTTTCTTGGAGCCTGGGGAGGGCAAAAATGGCCTTTCCCACCTCCCCGGAGGCTGGAAATGGCCCGTTTCTGGTGGGACTAGGAATGGCCCATTTCCGGTGGGACTAGAAGGCCCGAAAATCAGCTGGTCGGCGCGTGGATGTGCACTGGAGCTCATCTAAGGCAATGTTCGCGTGCCCACAGATATGGCTCCGCGTACCACCTGTGGCACGTGTGCCATAGGTTCGCCATCACGGGTATAGGGTTTCAAAAGTTTAAAGGAATCTTGACTCTAGATATCTTTCGCAGCATTTCATTAGAATCCCCTTCAGATCTTCATGCTTAATGGATGAAGGCCAGGTATGCAGGATAGCTGGTGTATGGGAGAACTTTTGGGATGCAGGGCTCTACAGTTTACCGTATTTTTCGGACTATAAGATGCTCCGAAGTATAAGACGCACCTAGCTTTTGGGGAGGAAAACAAGAAAAAAAAAAATCTGCCTCTGCCTCTGCCTCTCAGCAATTTGCCTCCTTGCAACAAACAGCAAACAGCGTGGTCAGCTTCAGCACAGCCTGATTTAGCATGAGCAGCTCATTGGCAGTTGGATCTGCCTCCCGGAATACCGATGATCAGCTGTTCCAGGCTGCGGGGATCACCGGCACCCATCGGTGCCAGTGCCGCACATCGGCGCTGCCACCTATCACCGCCTCCACGCACCCCATTTTTGGCCTCCACGCAGCCTGGAACAGCTGATAGGCAGTATTCCAGGAGGCCGATCTAACTGCCAATCAGCTCCTTATGCTAAATCAGGCTGTGCTGAAGCTGACCAGGTTGTTTGCTGCAAGGAGGTAAATTACTGGGTGGCAGAGGCCGAAGAGTGGGGGCTGGCGGGTGGGCAGAGTTTTATAAGATGCACAGACATTTCCACCCACTTTGGGGGGGGTGGGGCAGTGCGTCTTATACTCCGAAAAGTACAGTATTTCCTTAGGTGTTTGACTGAATCTGTGACTATGACAAATCACAACAATCACCTCTTCTTCCCCCGATTCACTTTCAAATCTATTTTCATCCCTTTCCTAACCCTGCTCAGTTAAATTTTAAATTGCACATTGCTTTAAGGGAGGAATGAGCAGACTGCTGGCCTCTGCTGCTTTGTGAAAGCCCATGCACATTATTGGAACAGATGTGTATTGACCAACCACCCTACACGTCCTAATCTATAGCGGATAGTGTTGTCTTCATTAAGCCATTCATCCAGTCCTCCACTCCATCTCTCATCTCAGAGGAACATCCAGCAGCTGACTCTATGCTCCAGTCTTTCTGACTCAAAGAGGGAGTCAAGCCTCCTATTTGTGAGAAGGGCTGACCCTGATGAGGAATCATCCAAACTCCTTTCCCTCCTCTACATATCCTAATCAGCCTTGTCTTTTGTTTGGCTATAATTTAATGCACAGCATATTGGAAGGTATCTTCGCCCCCTTTCCTTCCACTGAACCTCCTCTGAGACACAATGTGGTGCAAGCAGTTTGCTAGGAAGGCATCCTGCTTTTAATTAACAAATTAAAATCCTCGTTAACAATCCAGCCCTGGGGCTGTTTGGAGGCCTGCAGTAGCAGAGCATTTGTTCTGGAAACAGCATTAATTAGTAAAAATGTATAAAACAGGCCCAAACATATATGCATTCACAGAGGGAAAGGAAATGCACAGAGGGTATTCAAGCATCTTTGTTCGGCAAATGAGGAGCAACTAGTGAAGAGAACAAGGGTCGCATTAGTCATGTTGGTAAGTGACACTGGGAATTAAGAATCTCCTTTAACATTTAACCTCAGTTAATAGCAATAGCACTTAGACTTGTATACTGCTTCACAGTGCTTTACAGCCCTCTCTGAGCGGTTTACAGACTCAGCCTATTGTCTCTGACAATCTGGGTCCTCATTTTACCGACCTCGGAAGGATGGAAGGCTGAGTCAACCTTGAGATGGTGAGAATCGAACTGCTGGCAATCGGCAGAGTGAACCTGCAATGCTGCATTCTAATCCCTGCACCAGCATGGCTCAATAACTATATCGTGTCGTCTCCTTTCTCCCACCACCCTCCCAAGAAATGAGTACTAGCTATTGCTAGTACTTGGAGATGGACTAGAGCAGACGTTAGACTGTTAGCCCTGTAGATGTGTAGTGACACCACATGTTTTATCCCTTAATATTTCACAAGATGTAGGGGTCTAATAGGAATTCAGTAGAGTCATGTTTGGAGGAGTATACAGTAAGTTACCCATTCCTGGATTATAATGCTATCTTGCTAATTCTGATAGTTCACATTCAGGTGATTACACTCTCTTGTTCTCCCCAGTGATGCTGCTTTGACTTGGTATGACATTTGCCTCTCCTGTGAGTTTTAAAAGGAAGAAATAAAGTGACACATTCTACCTGGCTGTTAATCAGTCTCAGGTGGTTGTATACCTAAGTAAACCCAAAGGCTGTGTTTTATTTGTCCCTAAATAGATCCATGTATTGGAGACGGTGGCAAAAAACATTTGTATGGCAAAAAGAGGAAAGCTTAGTTGCCTAAACTAAACCATGTAAAGTATAATAAAAGCATAAAAAAGTTAAGATGAAGATTTCCTTAATTGGGTCCTTCATATAAAATAGTGTACACCATTTGTAGACTTTGCATAAAGTAAGCTCTGTATGTACAACACTTCAGGAAGCAGGTTGTTACAAGCAAAAACAAAATCTTTGTAGACTACATGTACAAATAATAATAAGAAAAAATGCAAAGATCTACAAATAGTATTAGAATAACTGTGTCAAAAGAAAGCAAAGGTAATGCCAGTAGTAATAGGTACCTTGGGTGCAATACCAAAAGATCTGGAGTACCACGTCATCGGCATCGACAATATTATCATCAGTCAATTCCAACGGCAGCTTTACTCAGAACAGTTTACATCCTCCAACGATACCATTAAATATGATTAAGCAACAACATCTGCCTATCCCATCTTCTTAAGAAGGACTTGATAGGTGGACCAAAATGCCAAATTCAGTCTGAATATCTGACTATGCTACCCACCATAATAAAAAGAGCCCGAACAGCTCATATCATTCTGAATGCTGCTGAACCCCCAAAGAACCAACAGAGTAAGCAGAGGGAACCAACTCCACGAGTTGGCTCATCAACAAAGCCGGGGGGGTGAACAATTAAAAACAGCTGACAAAACACGGTGGGGCCAGACCCCAAATTTGGCAGAAGGGAGACATTCCATTAGTAGCTGAGCTCTTGGCTCACTGGTGGTATGCTTAAGGGCACAAGAAAAGTTGGAGCACATGACAAAGTAGCATAGAAATCTCGTTGCACAAAAATATTCATATTTTGCTTTAGAGACTGCCATTTGATTTATTATGATGAGCTTCTATCCCATACCATCAGGGCAGATTTCAGGGAGACTAAGCTACATTTTTGGCCCCAAATATTTTTAATACTGTGGTGTATGACAATAAGTGTTCAATAATTCTGTTTTCAATTATTGGATATTTATCATAACCTTGCTGGGCTAAAGCACTGTGTAAGCGTTAAGTAATAGCTAACTGTTTTTGTGTGTTTCATTGACAAATACTGAAAGCAAACAAGTATTTATATAATGAACAATGAAAATTGAATCCCAGTTGAATTCCAGGATGAATGGAATTTTAGTATGGGTATAATTAGAACCAGTAATCACCCACACCCTTGTAATTGAAACAACTGTAGTGTGGCCATTCCACATTTTCCTGGTTCTTCTCTCCCAATCATCTCTCAGCTTTGTAGAATGATATTTATATGCCAAGAATTTCCAAGAGTAGTCAGTAGCATCTCCACCCTTCCATGTTTCTGAAGGAAAGTCCAATTCACAGTGTGGATTTGCTAGTTCCTCAGTTGTCACCAAATTCTATTGTATTATTGCCACAATCAACCATTATTAGTTAGCTTCATCCCCTGCCTTTCCTCCAGGAACGCAAGGCAGTTTACACAGCAATCTCCTTTCATTTTATAGTTTAGTTAAGAGCTGTGGTGGCGCAGTGGTTAGACTGCAGTACTGCAGGCTACTTCTGCTGACTGCTGGCTTCCAGCAGTTCGAGTAGTTCGATTCTCACTGGCTCAGGGTTGACTCAGCCTTCCATCCTTTCGAGGTCAGTTAAATGAGGAGCCAGATTGTTGGGGGCAATATACTGACTCTGTAAACTGCTTAGAGAGGGCTGTAAAGCACTGTGAAGCTGTATATCAGTCTAAGTGCTATTGCTATTACTTTGAGAGACAGCTCACAGTTACCTACATAGTTTCCATGGCTGCAGGCAAGCCTGAACTGGGACTTCTTGGGCTTAGACTAACACTAATTATTGGGACACATTGGTTCTTGCATACATATATCTATATTTATCTAGTCATTAAATGGATGCCCTCTCTGTATATTTCTAGCACAATTGCTTCAAGCCAGTCAAGGTCATAAATACACAAGCTGTTAGGGACTGTGTCATCCCATGGGTTGCTGAGTACAAGACAGATGCATAGCAATGGTGGAAAGAGGCATAAAAGCCTGTCAACCTTTCTCCCTCATTGTTGGTGACAAGGCCAGGGTGATCTTTTCAAGCTCAGGCTGTCCCTGGACACTGTCAGGCTGCTTCTGAGTGCAGTAAACTGTCAACGTATGTTACTGCTGTTGAGGCTGTGTGCACACACTGTGAGAAGGCAGGCTGTGTCCCTCCCCAATGCAATCAGGGTCTGTTGGTGGTAGCCTGAACTTGACACTCATTTATGCTGCATTAAGGGAGAGGGAGTCACAGTGCTAGGCTTAACCTGTGAGGTGCATGGTCTAAAGACTGAGCAAGTGCCCTCAGCAAAGCCATGCTTGCTTCTTCTCAGCTTCTTTGTCTTTTCTAACCACAGGCTGTAGCTTACCCTTAAGTAATACTTGTGCATCAGAGCTGATGCATTCTGCTGTCTTCCAACCTTTTGCCTTTGCATCGTACATAGGCAAATCAGCAGTACCTTTGCTACCCGCGATACTATTCAAAACGCAAAGGCATGTTGGTTTCCAGCCATCTCTGTATTTCAAGAAACAGCAAATCTGCAACCACCAGGCAAATGAAATTTGCTCCAAGGTTCAGACAGCCGTTAAGCACCCCTGCTTTAATACATTCAGCTTATCTTTTGACACAGGGTTTGTCTACTCCCCCAGATTTCTTTCTTCCTCCCAATATCAGGAATGAAAAAAAAAAAAAACGTGTACAAAAAGTTGTAAATCAGGAAGACGAGGCTGTGTCAGAATTATTGCCCTCGTGAGGCAATCTGTTTGCGACCCTCTGTGTCTTGAATACATAACATGTTGTAAAGTCAGACTGTGCAATTCTTATGGGCATCAGGCATCCCGGACTCCACGCGCTGCTTAGCAGCAACTTCCAGCCAGTGCCGATCTCGCCTTAGAAATCTTTTACCTAATCTATTTCCTGCCCTTTTGCAATGTGATTAGTCTATGTAAGAAATCCCAAATCTGATCAGACACATTTATGTGAGTTCAAGCAAAAGGTTGTGGAGGAAAGCAATTTTGCAACCATATGTTCATGCCGGGGATTTGGCCATCATGTCATACTGGGAAAGCTGTGCCTTTAGGCATCTGGCTTGCCTCAAAAGTTGTGCTATCTTGCACTTTTTGGTCTCTTCTGCTTTTATTTGTTCAGGCCGAAAGTCTGTGTTTGTAGAACATTTGTGGTTAACTCAATAAAGGTTTACACTATTTTCTAGGTGAGTATGATATACTGGCTAGCTTCCCACAGTGCATTAAACAGCTTTAAACCTCTAAAGGGTCCACTACTCATTATTTCATTCATTTGTTAGATTTATATTTTGCCTTTCCTCCTGGAGCTCAAGAGGAATACATAGTGCTTCATTCTTCATTTCCCTAGTATCAACACTGTGAGGTAGGCTGGGGTGAAACTGAATGACTGGCCCAAAGTCACTGTGAATTTTCATGGCTGAGGATCAGTTTAAACCTGTATCTCCTTGGGGCCCATCCAACCCCACTCCTGTTGGTCTGCATTAGATTGATGTTCATTTATTGATGTCTTGCTAAATTCCAAATGCTGAAACCTAGCACACAAGAAAAATAAATTCAGGACTGACACATATCACTCTACAGTTGATCTATCAGTCATGTGAATTCTCCAGATGGCAGCATGACCAATAGGTTCCTGTCCCACAAAAGAAATATACAACTCCTTTCTTCTTAAAGTCAAATAGATTCCCTAAACTTGATGAGTGGCAGGTCAGTGTTTTGTTTGGAATAAGGTCCACCTGAGCAGAAAGGGGGTAGTGATAAACAAGAAATAGAAGGGCATATCTAGTGGGAAACGAAGCTTAAAAGGGGGTTAGCTGAGTATTCTGTTATGTCAGTGCTTTGAAATTGTCATATAGATGTAGGCAATGGCCCTGAGGGAGGGGTCAAATGCATCATCAGTCTCGAGTCTCTTCACACCCACAAGAGATTTAAGTGCAGTCCATCTTGAATTCTGTTGACTCTTACCTATTGCCAACTCGCTTTGACCATTATTAGTTCAGATTCTTGTAGAGAGCTTCAGCATACAATAGACTTATCTGACTTATAGACTTCTTCTGAACTGCTTGGACTTCTGATTTTCTGCCCTTATTGCTGTTTTGTGAATGGACAAGTCTTTATCCCCAAAAATCTTTTTGAGGAATGTTTAAACCATGATTTCAGAATTCCAAATATGTTCATTAACCCAAAAGGATCCCCCCAGATCTATACTTGCAGTCATGTTGATTCAGTTACCACACTGGGTAGCCAGAGGTGGGATTCTACCGGTTCGCACCTATTCCCTAGAACCGGTAGTTAATTTTCTAAACAGTTCGGAGAACCGGTTGTTAGAAGAAATCTCCTTTTGTTTTTTTCCACTTTACAGGGTTAATCCTGTAAGGAATTACAACATTCTGGTGTTGTTTCTAGCCTAATCTTTATTGCCCTACTTACAGAAACTGTCTCTCCATTAACCCTTATTACATTCTTGGCAGTAAGCCTACCTTACTGTCGCCTGAGCTTCTCTGGAGTTTTTTTTTTTTTTTTTTCTTTGCTGGTACTTTGCTTGACTTTCTTAAAGGGGAAGAGTTGTTTTAAGCTTTTTACACTGCTGTTGGGAGGAAATACTCCCCTATTGGAGTTCTTCCAGACGGGATGCAACGATCAGCACTTTGAAGAAATAATTGAATAAGAAAGCAAAGCTGCTGAAAAGAAGCTTTAATGACAAGGAACCAAGATGAGTGACCTTTAGCAAGGCTTCTTGGCTAACTAGAAAGATTGACATTCAAACGTGCGTTTACATACCCTTTCTGACTTTTGGTCTAAAACTGGTTTTTGGTGAAGTTTAATTCTGTGCTTGGTGATGTTTAATCCTGTGTTTATTGATGGGATAATTTTCCCTATTCAGCTTTGTTTGGAAGGAAAAATGTTAATCTCTGTTCCTGAAAAGAAGCAGCTTCAGAAATCTGGCTAGTTCCCGTGTCTATTTGTTTTGGTAATTGGTTTAATAAGCAACAGCTACTGCATTTGCTCCTTCGCTTCATTCTAGTGTTAACTGCTTTCTTTGTAGTTAGGCTTATCCCAAGTGCTTTTTCTATCTGCCTTCACTGCTTTAGTAGTTTTTGGCACTGTCCTTTTGGGGTGTACTTACAAGAGGCAGGATGTAAGCTTGGCACTGGTTTTTTTACTGCCTTTCTGGGGGGGGGGGGGCATGTGATCTTTCCTTAAATCTGGATGATTTCCTTAGGATATCTTATGGGGTGAGTGAGACCAGCTGGTATCTTTAAGTGATGCAAATAGATCTAAGGATTGCTTCTCCTGGGTGTGCTCTTACTGGAGATCTTAAATGACCTCTGTGCTAAAGGGTTTCACTTTATGAGCAAGAGTTGACAGATGATAGTTATCATTGCATTTTAACTATTTTAATTCCTCAAGGTGCTCTGGCACCCTGCCTGATTTGTAACTCCAGCTTGCAGGTATTTCTAATCTAATAGTTGGTATTTAGGGCAGCTTTTTGCAAGCAAAGAAGCTTTTTGTATTTTTCTACAGGTAATCCTTGACTTACAACAGTTCATTTAGTGACCATTCAAAGTTACATTGGCATTGAAAAAAGTGACATGACCATTTTTCACACTTATGACCATGGCAGCTTCCCCGTGGTCACAAGAGGCCAGGCCAGGCGAAGCACCCCTCGACATGAGTGGCATCGAGTTGGCCACGCCCACCCAGTCACATGACCACCAAGCCATGCCCACAGAACCAGTAGTAAAAAAAAATGAATCCCACCACTGTGGGTAGCTTTCAATGTAAAACCGGAATTACCTTCAGCAGATATTGTTATGTGGATATTGTAAAACATCTTGACCCTGAAACAGCAGGTGGGAGAGGAAAATAGCAATGGCAATAGCATTTAGACTTGTATACCGCTTCACAGTGCTTTACAGCCCCCTCTAAGCGGTTTACAGAGTCAGGATATTGCCCCCAACAATCTGCTTCCTCATTTTACCCACCTGGGAAGGATGGAAGGCTGAGTCAACCTTGAGCCTGATGCGATTCGAACTGCCAAACTGCTGGCAGCTGGCAGTCAGCAGAAGTATCCTGCAGTACTGCGCTTTAACTAGTGCGCCACCTCGGCTCTCAAAATATATTTGATAATGGTATGTAATAATACAATATACCATAGTAATGAATTAAGCAAGTTTTTTTCTTTAAGAATGTTCCAAGGAGCTTTGCTGAGGCTTCTAAGCAAAGAGGCCTATAGAAACAGATGTGAGGATGGAAGGGAAATATCTCGTGTTCCAAAAGAAGGCCTCAACTCTGATAACCTTGACAGTATGTTGGGCTCCCACACTGTGTACTCTCTTCATTGCCTGATGGCTCTCAGCATGAGCTTGTCAGCTTCTTAGATGGATCCATTTCGGCATGCAAGGTGTGCATGCTGTGTTCTGAGTCTAGCAGATGGCTGCATTTTGCATGGTGTGTGTGTGTGTGTGTGTGTGTGTGTGTGTGTGTGTGTGTGTGTGTGTGTGCAGCATCTAACAGTAGAATTCGAAGGAAGAAAATGCAATGCAGGTTCATTTACCAAGAGTCAGCTAGGCCTTTCCAGCCAGGCCTATCAATCAGTAGTGACAGGAGTAACCTTTGGAAGAAAGGGATTGAGCCTGAGCAAAGGAGGATATGTTGGATGCAGATGTAGAATGTCAGCTGAGAAGACAGTTTAATATAAAGGGTGGATCTGCCGCGTTACCTGCTTTGCTCACTCTTCTTTACCCATCTTTTCACTCATATTTAATAACAAACATTTGATGTGCAGTAGAGTGAATTCAAATTGAGAGCGATCTCAAGTTCATGCCAACAAGAGATATAACTGCAGTCCTCAATACTCCACAGTGTGTGGATTGCGATTTTTATCCCTTGGCATTCCTTACCTAGTCCGAGATTTGACCCCGTCTCCCCCTGTGCATTACATGTTGTAGAGACTATACAAACACTCAGCTGAGCATCGAAATAACAGCTTGCAAATTTGCAGATCTATAAATTGCAAACAAAGCAAAATCCGTTACTTGACGTCCACCAATATTGTAAGAAGATGTGAAATTAAATTAGAGAATAAGAAGATAAGATTATTCAACTGGGATTCAAGAGTTGGAAACTTGTTCATTTTTCTGGCAGTTCGTTCAGTTCTGCTGTGATCTGTCCATACATGTGCCAAGTCCCTAAACCAACCTCCCAGGCTGCAGCCAGTTGGGAACTGGGATGCCAAAGTGGTGGGAGAGCACGCAAAGCTTCCTTTGTGCATGTGCAGGATTTATGATGTGTGTGCAAAATCATTCCCCCCCCCCCCCACCGAAACAGCTGAAGCTGCCACTGCTAGTCCATGGAACCAAAAAGGTTGGGGACCCCTGCCTTAAAGGACTTTTCAAATATATTTTTTCCTGGTAAACATGTCCTGTATTTTTTCATGTTTTTCATTCCTAGGTTTTTTTTTTTTAATGTAGTTTACAAAATATTGAAATAGCCTAATCCATCCACATTGTTGTTTTTTTATATAAAAACTATCAGAACTCTACTCTTCCTTCCTCTTTATTTATTTATATATATTAAAATAATAGTTGTTGGTTTTTCAGATTTTATTTATTCATATGCTTTTTGTGGGTACTTGTTTGATTTTAAAAATTTTTAATGTTGAACTCTAGAAAGGATGTTCCCCTTTCCCTGTAGCAAATTCCCAACATTTTATGGGTCTTTTCCCACCACTCATGGCTTTTTATTGAAAATTATATATTGTACAGATGTTCAGAGAGAACCTTGAAGAAAGAATCCAGGGACTATTATATAAGCATCAGCTTGTACAGGAGAAGGTGAAGATGAGACTTAAGAGGGGAAGATTTCTAATAGATTTTCAAGATTCTGTTGGTTGATTATGAGCCATCAAGTCATTTTTAGTAACCACATAGATAGAGTTTCACCATGATAAACTATCCCTAACAAGACCTTTCAGATCTTCCAACAGTACCCTCATCACCACTGCAACTGGAGGACCAGCAGCCATTCACTTTTGCTGCTGGTCCTCCTCCTCTTCCTTCCTTCCATCTTTTCCAGCATTAGAGCCTTCTCCAAATAAATGGGTCTTTGCGTAATATGTTTGAAGTAAGATCATTTGAGCCTGGTTATTTGTGAGAACTCTGATCAATTTGTTTGATGATCTATTTGTATGTTTTCTTGTCTGTCCATGATATTCTCAGAAGTCTTCCCTAATACCAAAGTTCATAGAAGATGGAATATAATATAGAATAACAAGAGTTGGAAGAGACTTTGGAGATCTTCTAGTCCAACTCCCTGCTTAGGCAGGAAACCCTATACCACTTCAGACAAATGGTTATCCAATCTCTTCTTAAAAACTTCCAGTGTTGGAGCATTCGCAACTTCTGGAGGCAAGTTGTTCCACTGATTAATTGTTCTGTTAGGAAATTTCTCCTTAGTTCTAAGTTACTTCTCTCCCTGATTAGCTTCCCCCCATTGCTTCTTGTCCTACTCTTGGGTGCTTTGGAGAATAGCTTGACTCTCTCTTCTTTGTGGCAGCCCCTGAGATATTGGAACACAGCTATCATGTCTCCCCTAGTCCTTCTTTTCATTAAACTAGACATACCCAATTCCAGCAATCATTCAAAAATATTAATATTCTTCTTATCCCACTTCTTCAAAGTCTACCTTTCACTTCCCTAGAGTGTCACAGGGAATAGTACTGTACTGTGCAGCTTGCATGATTCTGATCTTTTTGATAAAGACAGATCACGGCATTGGAATCCCTTTTCCAAAGTTATCATGACTGTTCTACTAAGTCCTAGTCTATGGTGTATTTCTTGACTGCTTATTCTTATGCTGTTGATGATCGATCCTAAAAGGCAGGAGCTATCCTGCCTTTTGATATATTCATTGTTCTGTTTTCATTTCTTTGATCTTCTTTATATTTACTTTTAGCACCATTTTTCACATTGTTCCTTAACTTGCATTACTAGAGTGTGCAGATCCTTTGCGTTTTCAGTTTTCAGAGTATAGAACAGGTTATTGATGCTTCTTACTCCACAAAATTCTGTTATTACAGAACAGTATTTATAACAATAAGAGTTCCTTTAATGTACGTTTCTTGACTTGGTTTACTTTGAATAAATGGTATACTTATCCAGATGACATCTTAATTGTGTTAAGATAGTGACAAATAAATACAGTATCCCTGAACACAGTGATGCTGGTATGATACCACCAGTATAATTCTGGAACAAGAATATATGTACACATATACAGAACTTTTTAAAAACACTTTACCATTATAATCCTCTAATACACCACTAAATATAATTAATCATATTAACAATACTTCACATTTTATGTAGACAGAATCCTAGAACTGTGTAATAAAATTAGATTTCAGAAAATATGTTTTAACACTCGTACAACAGAAATTTGAAAAGCTGTGATCAACACCTACTAAACTTTCATAAATATTTATTTGAAACAAAGTGACACAAAATTGAACAGAACATATATTCCCCAAGTATTTTTCTTCTTTTCTGCTCTTTTATATCTGACCAAATGTTGCTATTTACCGTAATTCATACATTCATGGCATCAATAGATAAAATGTCTATTTCCAGAGCTGAAAACGTAAATAGATTTATATCTTTATATGTAATTTATTGTGATATCGTAATATAAAGCATCTTTATTTATTTACATTTCATATTTCTAAACTACTTGCCTCCCTCAAAATCTTTCCTTTCTTAATGTTGTAGTTTCAAAGACCACAAATGGAAGTAAATGCACCTGTTGCTACGTTCGAGTTGATGTCATAATAATGACTTTCCTGTGATATTGCTTTCTGTGGCATATGGCACTCTTTTGTTATGCTGGCTGGGGGAAAAATCTGGAACATCTCAGTTTCTTACACATTTTGGTTTGACGTTCCCAGTTCATCTTCAGTACATGTTTGGAAGAGTTAACATGTCTCCTACCTATACATCCTACCGCCAAATGCAGGCAGCCTTAGATGTTCCTTTAGTGAGAGCTCCATTTAGCACTCAGAAAAAGAATCAAGCAAAACAAATGATTGACTATATTGATTTTCAGTGAAATGAAAGTCATCAAGGTAGTACTGCCAAGAAGGGAGATATAACCATCTTTTCAGACTTTAGGGATGCAAGCAAGACTCTGTTGGAACAAAAGGTAGGTCCAATATGTTATTAGTCATCGCCTTAAAGAGAAAACAGGGGAAAAAATCTAAATACTTTCAAGCAGCCATTGTCTTAACTTTCTAGCTTCAGAAAATGATTAATTTGTTTTGGTACAGGATTCCTTCATCTTCCAGAAACTCTAGAGATCTGTTCAATGAATTTTCTCAGAGGAAAATTGCCACCATAATGCTTTTGACTTTCCCATGATCACAAATGAAATTAGTGTGTGTCAGTAGTGGGATTCAAATTTTTTTACTACCGATTCTGTGGGCATGGCTTGGTGGGCGTAGCTTGGTGGACATGGCAGGGAAGGATACTGTAAAATCTCCATTCCCACCCCACTCCAGGGGAAGGTTACTGGAAAATCCCCATTTCCTCCTGATCAGCTGGGACTCGGGAGGCAATAGATAGGGGCGGGGCCAGTCAGAGGTGGTATTTACCGGTTCTCCAAACTACTCAGAATATCTGCTACCGGTTCTCCAGAACTGGTCAGAACCTGCTGAATACCACCTCTGGTGTGTGTCCCTTTAGCACACTTTTATGGCCATGCCATCCTAACCGAGGCAAAAGAATTTCGCACAGAAGAACTAATAGTTTTGGATTACCTGAAATACAGCATGAAAGCCACAGCTTTACAATGAGTACTTTTTAAAGGAATGATAATTCTCATTGCTACATAACTTTATAGCCAGTTATCTTTGCAACATGATGAGGCACAGATGATGCCTTGAGATTCTGTCTGAAATTGATTGGAACTGGATTTGATGGCCACCTTAATGAGGATCATTTCTTTCCTTGGTTGTGTTTTCAATTAAGTTCTTTGGGGATGAAAGGTAGCCAAACATCTGAAACATTATAACCAGGTCCATATTCTCACTCAAAGTGACGCTTATTGAAGCACCTGTGACTTAAGCTAATGTATTTCAGTCCACAGCTTCTGATAATGAGACCAGGAAGCAGAATTTAATTGCAAGAACATTATCTTCTACCTTCAATCTGAAAAAGAAAGAAATGGCCATATAGCCAAATGGCCTATGAGATGTCAAAATGTTTGGCCATTCAGGTGTGTAGATAAATAATAGGCCTAATTCCAGAGTGTTGTATTGAAATGCAATCATGTTGTGTAAACATTCAGAAAACAACTATACACTGCTCATGTTTGAATGATTTTGTATTAGCCTAATAAACCAGATATTAATTACTCTTTTGTCTGTACATGTTGAAACTTTTTGCAAGCTGAAACACCATGAAACCTTAAGTGAAAGATAGGTTTCAGTTTCATCAAGTAGATAATAATGGTTAGCTGTTTTAAGGTAAACTAGGGCATTAAGTAGAAAAGCATTTAACATAGTTTACCCATTTGGAGAGTTTATGTATTTCCCAATTCCTCAAAGCCTGGGTCACCTACACAAAAGTCACAAGAAACCAATTTAAAAACAACCATTCTCCTGAAATCCTCACCAAGAACCTATGCCTCACCTATGGCAGTATCTCAGGCATCCAAAATTTGAAAAATAATAGCATTTCCTCCAAGTTTCCAAAAGTGTGGGGCCAGCATATTCCAGAATGATGGGGCCACCACATAAAACATCTGCTTCTGAGCTTCCATATTTTGACCAGAGAAGAAAAAGGGACCAAAAGCATTGTTTCCACAGCCTCCGTTTGATCTCACTCTATCTGATGAAGATGTTTTGATGAGTAGACATAGATCCAAGATCCCATAAAGACTGAAGACTGCTTTGTAGGTCAAAACCACAAACTTGTAGTCTCTGTGCTAGTTTTCGAGAAAGGTTTGTATACATGCAAACACAAAATTTGCAAAATAGGATCATCCACATTCTCCCCCTGTATCATGCGGTCCAGGAGAAGAGCATTTTCTGCCATGGCTCCCAGCCTCTGGAATATCAAGCCCCCCCACCCCAGGTAACATCCGCACCCACCCTTTTGGCTTCCAGAAAAGCCATGAAGACATGGCAGTGCCATCTGGCTTGGGGCTCCAATAGGGATATATCATTCTGGAGGTAGTTAATGGAGTAAATTAAGAGCCACTACCTCCCTGTGTGCATCTTGTTCCCTTCCCATCTTTGTCAATTTTAGCCAATGTTAGTGTTACTATTGTTTTAATGTTTCATACTGGTGTTTTATTCATTGTAAGATGACTAAAGTTGCCTCTATGCAAGATGGGCTGTATATGTTTGCTTGAAGATGATAGATAGATAGATAGATAGATAGATAGATAGATAGATAGATAGATAGATAGATGGATGGATGGATGGATGGATGGATGGATGGATGGATGGATAGATGGTAGATGGTAGATGGTAGATGATAGATAGATAGATAGATGGATGGATGGATGGATGGATGGATGGATGGATGGATAGATGATAGATGGTAGATGGTAGATGGTAGATGATAGATAGATAGATAGATAGATAGATAGATAGATGGATAGATGGATAGATGGATGGATGGATGGATGGATGGATGGATGGATGGATAGATGATAGATGATAGATGGTAGATGGTAGATGATAGATAGATAGATAGATAGATAGATAGATAGATAGATAGATGGATAGATGGATGGATGGATGGATGGATGGATGGATGGATAGATGATAGATGGTAGATGGTAGATGATAGATAGATAGATAGATAGATAGATAGATAGATAGATAGATAGATAGATAGATAGATGGATGGATGGATGGATGGATGGATGGATGGATAGATTGATAGATGATAGATGATAGATGATAGATGATAGATGATAGATGATAGATAGATAGATAGATAGATAGATAGATAGATAGATGATAGATAGATAGATAGATAGATAGATAGATAGATAGATAGATAGATAGATGGATAGATAATGGATGCATTATGCATGCATGCATAATGAAGGACAAACAGATAGATAAATACAGGTTGAAAGTTGAGGATTACCTGTAGATAGATAGATATGCTGATATCCTGTCCTTACCTGGACATCCTCACCCCTTTAGTAATATGTAATGTTTCTTACTCTGTGTAAGTGAAACAGAAATATAGACTACTTCCCCATTCTTGGTAGCAAAACCTAGAAGAAATTTGGGTAAAATTTATGTGCAAAAGATCTTCCACCACTGTACATAATGTCCAGTACAAGGGCTTGATTAACAGGAAAAATGGATAACTGCAGCAGGATAGCTAAAACCTGTGTCACAACTACCACAACGAAGTAGAGAAATCTGAAATGCCAAGGTTGCAGGATGCTTTCTGTCAGGACATTGTGAGCTCAGCAAGCCACCTCTAATAAACAAGGTGCATTTGTTTAACAGGAAGGTTGTTTTTTTAGACTGAAAAGCAATTAAATACAGTAATGGCATGGAGTCTTCATTGTCAGGAAACAGGGCACTCAGGAGAGCTTGGCTTGTCCTCAATCTGCGTGGTGACTGAAAATAAGTGCTCCAGCCGACAAAAGGATGTATGTGCTCTCTTCAGGCTCGTGTAATCCAATATAGAGAGTTCTGCAAGAAATTGCATTTCAAGAAGCAAAAAGATACTACATTTGCCATTATTGGATTTGTGTGTCTGCCAAGCTGTTTACTAATAACTTCTGGAATTTTCTAGGATACGGAGAAATGCTGACTTCACGAGACACACAGATTGTGGACAGGTCTAGTGGCTGACAAACTTGATGTCCTGTGTTAATGGTCCTGTTTTTCTTCCATTCACATTTTCTTGGTTAGAACTGTGTCATCCTTTTCAATACATGAACATAGCCACTTGCCGGGGGCGCGCGCACACACACACACACACACACACACACACACACACACACATACAGAGTTTCTCAGCCTGTTGCGCCTCTCACACCTTGATGTACAATAACCTTTGCTGTTTGTCCCAGTAGACAAACATACAAGTTGCATTTTCACAATTACTATTGATTAGCTCTGCTTCTGTCAGGAGGCAGCAAACAAGGAAGGCAAGCCACAGGTCTGGTCTCTTTGTTTGTACCTGTCCAAGCTGCCATCTGTACTAGGACAAGATTGCAAGGATAAAAGAATGACTTGGACCGGGATGAGTTTGCTTGCAGTCTGCTCCTTCTCAAATAGTGTGAGGTTAGGTGGGACATGCCATCTCATGTTCCACTCTTCCCCATCCAGCATGGGCTCCTCTTGCTCTACAGGTAGTCTTCATTAGCAGCAATTGGAAATTACAAAGGACTCATTTATGAACGAAGTTCCAAGTTATGACAGTTGCAAACCCCCCATCACCACGATCATGGTTGTTTACGGCTATTTGCAGCATCCTGCAGTCATGTGACCGTGTTTTACGACAGCGTTGTCGACCACCAGCATTTACTTCCGGTTTTCAGCAAAACTGAATCCACTTGATTCACTTTATAATAGCCACTTCCGCTTAACAGCCAACACAAAAAAAGGTAATAAAAGCAGGTTGGTCGCATGACTGGTCCATGTTACAACCATGACAGCTCCATTATGGTCATAAATTGAGGACTACCTGTACATTTTTCCTCTAATAGTTCTGCAGTGAACTCTGCTTATGGGATTGTTTGCTTGCATCTGTCTTGTAGGCACTTAACTGGCCCCTTCCATGCCAGGTCTATGTTCTTCTGGCTTCACCTTCTTCAGCCTTTTTTTTTTTTTTTTCATATTTTTGCTATTGTTGCTACATGGATTGCAGCTCCCTCTTTTTGCATCTGCTTTAAAACTATTCTCTTTCCTCCTTCTTTTCTCCAAACAACCTCTTACCCATTGCTTCCATTTGTTTTTGCCTGTATTGTATATTTCTGGTGCTAAAGTTTCACTTTCTCTTCCTTCCTTCCTTCCTTCCTTCCTTCTGAATATATTCATGATCAGTTTTCCTCTTCTTTGTCACTTTCTTCATTTATTTCCATTTTAAAAATGGTCAACAGTCTTAGTTTTATTGCCTTCGTAGAAACATAGACAGAAGGGACTTAAGTGGACATTAACTCCTGCATCCTGCAGAATGCACTGCATCATTCCTTGATAGATAACTATCCAGCCTCAGTTGGAAAATCTCCAGTGAAGGAGGAAACCCCGCCACCCCCGTTCCTTGTAAGTAATTTCCACTCTCTGATTGCTCTTACTGTCAAGAAGTCCTTCCTAATATCTCATAAGTATCTACATCTTTGAAATTTCATCCCATTAGTTCTAATCTCACCCTCTGCAGAAAATGAAAATAAGTCTGAATGCTGCACAGTGTGACAACCATTCATGTGTTTGAAGACAGCTAACATGTCCCCTCTCAACTTTCTCTTTTGCAAACTCTTCTAATGTGTATGCTCATGCTCATGATTCTTTTCCTTCTTCTTTACAAATAGGCCTTATTTGTTCTGTTCTATGCCTCCTTTTCTTCCCTTTCCAGTGAACGTATATTTTAACAGTTCGTGTTCATTTATAATTATTCCATCTCATTTGCAGTCGCTCTAAAATTATTTCGAGATGACACTTTTATAGTGCTGTTGCTCTGTCTTATGGAGATTCTTTCAAATGACAGCACTTACATTTTTATTTATGTACCTCCAGTATTTTCTTATTGCTTCTTCGATCTTCTGCTTAAAGTACTGAGAAGAAGAAAAGACAGTGCCCTAAGCAGCTTTCTTTTGAGACTTCTTTTAAAAACTTCTCTGTGTACCTACCTTAAAACCTTGGGATTTCTTGATAGTTAGCGGTGCCTGGAAATAAAAATAGTAAGATGAAAAACAAGATCATGCTGGCTGGAGATTAAAAGAACTGAAATCCAACCGATTTCCAAAGAAGCGTAAAGAGAAAGTGATAGAAACTCCAATTTTTGAGGTCACTGTGAGTAAGTTTAGATTGTCCATATTTGAAGAAAAAAAAACCTCCAAATCTCTTGGATTCTTGCAAGCGAATGCATTTACACTCAATATGTGGCAACCATGTGTGATGTTAGCATTCCCATCTGCCCGCAGAATCTTACAAACAAAGGGGAAAAGTTCTCATAACTTACTGAAAACCACACTCAGATCAGGAAATCTAAAGCCCGCTTGCTCACTCTGTGCTCTTTAAATAATGCAAAACTGTTAGGGCCGTCTGCTGGAGCTGCATCTAAACAAGGTAAATGGATGAGAAATGGAACACGTCTTCAGGGAGATGATGCTGGGACTGTGTTTTGATCTCTCTCTCTCTCTCTCTCTCTCTCTCTCTCTCTCTCTCTCTCTCCCTCCCTCCCTCCCTCCCTCCCTCCCTCTCTCTCTCTCTCTCTCTCTTTTAAGCTTTTATCTGTATCAGTTAAGTTTGCATAAAACATAAACACAGTTGTCCAGATATGGGGCTGGGTTGTTTATTTCCTTGCTTCCTATTATCTGACCCAAATTGTGAGGAACTGGGGTAGGGAAATTAAATTTCACGCCCTGGTGGATCAAGATATCAAACTCCTGCAATGTGCATTTGGAGAAGATAAGATTTGATTAAGAAAGGCCACTATTAATTTGTGGCAAGTACACTTAGTCTAACAGAGAGCTGGCTTTTAATTAATAGCCAGAAGGAATTTAAAACTCCTATTCTCATGGGAGTGGGCGAAGAGGGGAGGCAGAGACAGAAAGCGAAGACAAATGTGATTGGAACAAACCGAGTTACAAAGATTAATAGATGCGCTCACAATTATCTGCAATAAACAAAAAGAGAAGAGCACAAATCAGAACAGCAGAAAGAAGGGCTTGTTTGCCAATTGCTTTTTAATTGGTCTTTTTGTCCTGTTCTAAGGTGAGATAGTAGATGAATTGCTGATGACAATTTCATCTGGGAATAAACCTGATGCCCATATGCTTCTTTATCTCTCCCCATCCCTTTTATTAGTTGGGGGGGGGGAGGAAGTTGTGAACTGCTGGCAGTATACAAGTTGCAACATCTGCACTCTATTACTTTAAAACACATAAGTTTGCTAAGCAGTAGACATCACCTCAAGTAGCTTTTCAGGAAGTTTATATTTGAACCTTCTGTTTGACTTTGCTCAGAGATTTCTAAACAAGCTGAATAACACCAAACATTCAGAAAGCTCCAGAAATCAGCCTTCCAACACAGGCATCTCTTCCTAACCACAATGATGCCAAAATGTGCATTGTGACATCATGATGCCAACTCTGTCTTTTTATATTTGCATCACAATGTTGCATACAAGTATGTAAGATGTGGAATTTAGTTCCTGGATCCCTTGCTCCTTTTACAAGACAGGTATACTGAATTGCACATAGCTATTAACTTCTCTTTCTTTATTCTTTACAATGCTCAGCACTTTACTATCTCCAGTTTAAAAAGTGCTTTTCCGTGCCTTTTTTTTTTTTTTTTTTTTTTTTTTTTTTTTTTGCTGCTTTACAAATATACTGCTTCTTTCCTGATAATGCGTCCTAAGCCCATTTGGGATCACTTGTACAATGCGATAACATTGTTATAAAAAACAACCAGAAGGGACAAAGCCATAAAGCCAATTCAGAGAGTGGGTGGGAATGCTGGATCTCACTTTAAATTAACAGCTACTTTACTCTAATTGCAGCCAAGTAAAGAGGTTTACTGTGCAAAGAATACAGTAGGAGAAAATTGTTTGCAATATTGACTCTGCTCAAACCCTTACTGTATTTTACTTTACATGATTCCTCGTCTTATGTGGGGTGGGAATTTATCCGTGATTTAGCTTCCAAGCTCCTAAGGCAGCTATTTTCTTTATTTTCTGTGTGAAAAAAGAAGCAGTTCCATCTTTAGTTTTGAGAAAAGAAATCTTATCCCTCATTCCCTAATCTGATCTCCTCTCTGATTAGAATATCCAGATGTTTAGGAACTTATAGTTCAAATATCTAGAAAGTACTAGGTTGAGGAAGGATGAATCTAACCCCTAACTGGAGACAAAATAGCTGTATAAGGCAATCCAGGCAGAAAGCTTAATTCATCAGTATACCTGTCTTGTAAATGTTTCTTTCTCCGTTGAAACTGGCTTAATGGAATCATGCAGCATTAGACACCCAGACTGAATTGTAGATGTAGTAAAAAAAAAAACAAATACCCTATTATTTCATGTCTTGATAACTGCATTGTGGGCTCAGGGGTGAAATCCAGCAGATTCTGACAGGTTCTGGAGAACCAGTAGGGGAAATTTTGAGCAGTTCGGAGAACTGGCAAATACCACCTCTGGCTGGCCCCAGGGTGGGGTGGGAATGGAGATTTTGCAGTATCCTTCCCCTGGAGTAGGGTGGGAATGGAGATTTTGCAGTATCCTTCACCAAGCCACGCCCACCAAGCCACACTACGCCCACCAAACCATGCCCACAGAACCGCTAGTAAAAAAAATTGGATTTCACCACTGTGTGAGCTCACTGTAAAAACTAAATGCTCCAGCTCTAAATACATCCAGCTGAAATACACCGAATGGCTTTTCTACATATACAAAATTGGCTTCTGGACTTCCTACATGTACAACATGACAAATCTGTGTAGACTAGAATGTACATTCCACATCTTTTTATTATGTATAAAACACATTTAGAATAAACAGTTTCCAGATTTCAGGCTCCCCATTGCTGGATTTGGTTCAGAGAATCTTTGTTCAAGAATCTGTTGGGGATTATTTGAAGGAGAAAAGCTGGCAGACCTGGGGGAGGGTGGAGTTAAATCAGACACTAGCCTAGAATCACTACATTGCCACACATGGTACAAGTCCAACCCTCTTGAATTCTGTTAACCCTTACCTGGAATCAATTTAATGTTGAACTTTAGTTGACTAGATACTTGTGTATAGGTTTGAGCAATACATCTTCTCAACTGCAACTTAACATATAGTCCTGATCAGTGGTGAAATCCAAAATTTCCGCTACCAGTTCTCCAGAACCTGTCAGAACCTGCTGGATTTCACCCCTGGTCCTGATGTATTATAGCTAACATATTTGGATTCTAGCATTGAGAAGGTGTCTGGGCGATGTCTTAAAGGCATTAATTGGACAGATCACTTAACCTTTCACAAAAGTCTACTAAGGAGACTTGGATCCAATTCCTCACTCAACTATGAGCTTCACTGGGAGCTTTGAACTAATTGCTTCAGTGCCCTTCCTCACAAGTCAATTGTGAGTATAAAAAGAGCATGAGACCAAACAAGTAGCCTTGAGCTAGAAGGGAAGGATTTTTTAAAAAATCCCAATTCACTTCCCTTTATATCCAGTGCACTAATTTGCTGTTTTGTGGCAGTTCTATTAACGGGAGTAACAGAATTACTATTAGAAGAATGTTATTTTAGTAGGCTGGATGAGATACAGCTAATTCAAAGTAGAGAGATAGGGAAAGAGCCAAGGGGAAGGTTTGGAGATTATTTTTCTTGCTAGATATTGGGGGAGGGGGGAGAGAATGATTTAGTGGAAAACTTTCAAGGGGCTTTGGAGACTATTCTGTGGAAAACACGCTGCTCCCAGATTGTCTTTTAAGCCAGGGGTCCCCAACACCCAGGCTGCAGACCAGCACCGTTCATGGACAATCGAGAACCAGCTCACGCAAGCAAGTGAAGCCCCATTCATGCATGCGCAGGATCCAGGCAGTGTGCGAAACAACACACACACACACACACACACACACACACACACACACACACACAGTCCATGGAAAAACTGTCCTCCCCAGAACCAGTCCCTAGCACTCATTCTGTTTTAAGCAGAATGACCAGCAATATTTCTCTTAAAGAAGGGTTTATGTTTCAAAGTAGAGAATGGACAAGCCAATAGGTTCAGGTGTTTTCAGCCAATAGACATGTTTCATGGGCAAATCTTTCCTATAATCCCTACATTAAAAAAAAAACCCTTACATATAGAAATACTTTGTAAATACATACATGTATAAGGGCACATATGCACAAGGCTTTGATCTTTCCAATAAACAGCATGAAAAGCTGGTCAGAAGTCATTTTTTACTTGCCCTCCTATCCATCATTTATTTTCTAACACTAATCTCACATTCTGTGTAGGGATGCATGAAGGCAGCATCCTAACACAGACATGGTGGTAATGTACATCATCAGCTTCTTGTGTGATTTATCCTGCATACCAAAAATTATGAGCCTGGCAGCCCTAGGAATTATGTCCATATGTAGAAAAAATACGTTGGTGTTTTGTTGGAGCCCAGGAGGTGGCGGCCTTCCTGGGTTCCATTTTGCTGACAGAGGGCTACAGGAGGCCATTGCAGCCAAAAACAAGGCCTGGGAGGGCCACACACAGCCAACACAAGCTCCATTTTCACTGGCAGAGGCACCGCAGGCCGGTCCTTCACTGTTTCCAGGGAGGTCCCATGGGCCAGATCTAAGCCACAGATCCAGCCCACGGACCTTCAGTTTGATACCCCTGGTGTATTGTATGTGAAAGTATAAGCACTGTGGCAACTAAAAATTCAGGATATTGTATCAAAGCACAGCACTGATAATATAAAAAGCAGGGTGCTTATCAAGCTATCTTGAAAATCCAGCTAAAGAGAAGGCAATGAATGATTGCTCCTTAAAAAGCCTAATACACTTTTCACATACTCAGAGATACTCTCTAAATTGCGTTATTGGATGATGATTGCTATTTCAAAAGCTGAGCGCTGATTGGGGCCCATATTGGATTTAGATTCATGGGTTAAACATTATAAACAAAACAGGGAATTTCCTTAATCTTTCAAATGAGATCCATAAAATAAGACTTAGTCAGTCTGGCAGGGGTCCTATCAGTTCAAGAATGTCATCTTCTTGAATCTAGAAATTGGCCTTTCCGCTCACAGCAACTGCCCTTTGGAACATAATCCTACCCATTTACCCACCCCAGATGAGACTGTGCCCAACTCTGCTGTTTTTTCAAAAGATCTTAAAACTTGGATGTGTTTCTAAGCATGGGGAAGTAGGCAGGCAGAGAGTTGAAGTCTAGAGATTGTTGTTAGATTTGTTGTATATTTTTTATCTCAGGAGTGTGTGTGAGTGTGTGTGTGTTTAATGCTTATTTATATTGTCTTTTTTATATATTGTTGGTAAGAGTTGCTATGGTAAGATTGATACCTCTATAAATCATTTTTCATCCATCTCTTTAGTTACTTCCCATTTATTTCATTGGTTGCACAGTTTTTAAATTTTGTTAGCCCACCCAGAGTCGTGTTTGTGAGGTAGGTAACCATCTAAATTAATTACAGTAATTAATTAAATAGAGCACAGTGCGGGGAAAAAGCATTATTCTTGAATGCTAAAAGATGCTGGTTTATGAAATAAGGCCTGCATTGAAGTGCATTTATGTTTTTTAAAAATAACCATCCATTTATTTGTTAAATTTTAGAGATCAGCCAATTCCAAACAACTCTGGTGGCTTATGCTTTAAGAAGTTAAGAACAATAAAAAAGAGAAAAAGATCACATGCATTCAGAAATAAACAAACTGTACCTAAAACATGAAAGAAAAACCAATATGGACTCAAAAAACAGGAGAATAGCCAGGTTTTAAGGACATTCAGAACATCTTTGGTTATTATATAGGACCTTTTAGGAGCCCTGCCCTCTAGTTCTTCTTCAAAGCTGATCCTGCATCCTTCCCACAGGCTAGATATAAAGGTTGAGAAGCCGTCTTTCATAGCAATAGCAATAGCAGACTTTATACTGTTCCATAGTGATTTACAGCACTCTCTGGGCAGTTTACAATGTCAGCATATTTCCCTCAACAAACTGGGTCCTCATTTGAATGACCTTGGAAGGATGGAAAGCTTCATGCCACCTTGTTAGCCAACAGGAGAATGAGAGCCCCCAAACAACATTTGTTGTCTATATTTGACCTTTCCTTAGTCTTTTTCCTAATGTGGCCAATAATTAGAAAGCTTTGTTCCCATTTGTGCTTGAAGAAAATGGTATCAAAACCCACATCTCAATAAAAAAAAAAAAATACTTCTCCCAAGTGGTACGAAGAGCCACATAAAAACATTGCTTCCGACAGGTAGGTCCAGACTGGGAAAGAAACTTTTATCACCTTTAAGGATATGCAAGTTTTTTCTCCTTCCTTTTAGCACCATCTCAGCACTGAACAAACATCAGAAAATTAATTCCAGAGTCTGCCCATATAATTCTTTTATAAAGCTTTCAGGGGAAAAAAAAAGTTCAAAGGTGAATTTGTATACCTATGCTATCAAGCAAACGATGGCAAACCTCAACGTGCCAACAGAATTAACACTTAGTGTTCTAATATTGAAGATGCACAACGAAAGATGTAAAGATGTAGGTACATAGGTTTTCTTTGATTGGGCGAGAATGGTTCATCCCATTCCTGCTGTGTGCCGGAATCTATTCTTTGTTTTCTTTTTGTTCTTCAGAAGCCAGTCTGGGTATTGTCCTAAGCCATAATGTGCTTTTATATGGTTTTGGCTTACCTTGAAATGTGATCTCAGGCATTGTACTTTGTAATGCATGATTTATGGCTTAGGGCAGGGGTCAGCAACCCGCGGCTCTGGAGCCACATGTGGCTCTTTCATCCCTCTGTTGCGGCTCCCTGTTGCTAGTCGGCGCCACAATTTGGAGAGGAGCTTCCGGTTAAGGGGGGGAAAGCATGGTGTCCCAGGAGGAGACTCTATGGCAAGGGGCGGGTTTTCTGGTTGGCTCCACAATTGATAGGGCTTTTGGTTAGGACAAGTAGAGGAAAAAGGACACTACACTAGGAGGGGACTCTATGGTGGGGGAACCGGAAGTCTAGTTGACTCCAGAATTGAATGGGGGAGGGCTTCCAGTTAGGACCTTTGTGGCTCTTTGAGGGTTTAAGGTTGCTGACCCCTGGCTCAGGGGTATGTGTAAATCAGATCACTCTTTGTTCAACAAACCATGGCTTAATTCAACCACTATCCGGCAAATAGAGTAACAGGGAAAGGGAAATGTTCACCTTAATTTTAAATCTTAATTTTGGTCATCCAAGGGCTCCGATGATGCTGTTGTTTCTCCTTTGATGCTTGGAAGTAGGGTACTTCCTTCTGATCAGCAGAGCTTTTTGGAGCAAATAACTGTTTACCTTGACATTTGATGATGTTATTTCAGCATCCAAACAATGTTCTACTTTTAATGCTTTTATGTTGAGCACTTTGGTGATTTAAAAGAAGAACATTCCTTGGCCTGGTAACCAGGTTTTTTTCAAAGGGGCACCAAAATCCCGAAGAATTCAAACAGAACTCTGAAATCTGAAACATTTGAGTTTTAATCTCTATAGAAACCAGGATCCTTATGGAATTTGACCTCCAATGAAGTGTGTGTGTTCAGGAAACAGGGAAAGGGTTTTTTTTTTTTTTTAGAAAAATCAACACCATTGTATGCTTGATTGCTCTGGGTTGCCTTGTTTCAGACTTAGATGTGGGAAAAGATTAGATAGTGCCCTTGCTCAGTAGTTCAGGGGGAAAAAATGCTATTACTGGACTTTTCTAAAATACAGAGGCTAGGAACACATTATAAAAAACCTGTCAGATTAAAACTCACAAAATATCTTGTGCTCTGAATTTTAGGGTTGAGTCTGAGGCAATCCAAAATCCAGCCATGGAGATATTGAAACATAAGGTTGGATGTCACTTTGAAGGTCTTCTAGTCCAGGGGTCCGCAGCCCCCCCGGTCCATGGACCAGCATTGGTCCACGGCATGCCAGAAACTGGGCCATACAAACAAGCAAAGCCCCATTTGCAGGATGCAGGCAGCACACAACACACACACAAAACAGTCCGCAGAAAAACCTCCACTGAATCAGTCCCTAGTGCCCAAAAGGTTTGGCGCCACTGTTCTAGTCCAACCCCCTGCCCAATGCATGGATCCTTAGACCATCTTGGACAAATGGTTATTCAATGTTTTCTTCAAAATGTCCAATCATGAAGTGCTCACAATTTCAGCAGGCAAACTCTTCTTCTGGCTAATTGTTCTCACGGTCAGGAAATTCCTCCTTATTTCAAGTCACAATCTCCTTCTTTAAAGCTTCCACCCACTGGTTCTTGACTTACCTTTGAGTTGTATGGAGAATACATCCACCTTCATTATGATACTTTTAATTGAGAAACGGTATTCTGTAAGTCTGCAACATTTTTTTTTAAGAGTACTATATTTATTTATTTATTTATTTATTGGTTCGATTTATATGCCGCCCTTTTCCAGAGACTCAGGATGGCTTACAATGCGTTAAGCAATAGCCTTCATACTTTTGTATATACCTGCTTAGTAGGGCTTTCGTCCCCGCCCCCCCAGCAGTGTTCTTTTTTATACAAAGTCAGCTTATTGCCCCCACAAACCGGGTCCTCATTTTACCTACCTCGAAAGGATGGAAGGCTGAGTCAACCTTGAGCCTGGTGAAATTTGAACTTGCAGTAATTGCAGGCAGATGGTGTTACTTAACAGTGCTTTAGTCTGCTGCGCCACCAAGGCTCTTATATTTATGTTTAGGGCTCCAGCCAACCTATCATTGTCCATTTCACCACTATCACACCCAATTTTCTGTTCTCCCATATGTGTTTTCTGGTTACTGCCCATGTTGTGTTGTCACTAAGATACTTTGATTCAGTTCGTTATGAAAGGGATACTTAGCGTGGATGGTACTTTCTTGCGAACATAGGAATAAACAATAGGAGAGAAATACATTTCTTGTTAATAGAGATTATGGACCCTTAATTTTGTTATTTTGAGAATGCATTATGATCAATAAGTGAGGTTGTTCCCACTACCCACTTTGGTCTCCCAGGATGCTCCCTATTCCTTCAGCTTGTCTCTTTTCTGGGCAGATGGACATACTGCCAAACAAAGCACTGGACTGTAACATTCCTTCATTACTACAGTATATGCTTCTGGGATGTATGTGAGACTACAAAATATTCTTGGAAACAAACGTTATGTTTGTAACTGGTTGTTTTTGTTTGTTTGTTTGTTCGTTTGTTTGTTTTTTGTGGAAATCTAATTTATAGAATAAAAATCAAATGGGGCATAGAGCCTGGTGGATACTAAGGGAGATGTCTATGAGCACCTCCATGCCCTATTGGGGACCCAGTGTATAAGAGGGCCTAAAGTTTTGTTTTTGCTTTTGTTCAGTCACTTACTTGTTCCTTTTCATTACGAAAAATGTAAGTGAGGCTCTTCTTTTTTGTTCCTTTGTAGAAAATATTAGAAGAAATGTGTTGCTCCAAGACATAAGGATAGCCAGTAATTTAGGTAAATTTAAGACAGAAATGGACATAGTTATGGAGGAAAACATTGTCGCCTGTTCTGTTTCAGAGGTAACTCTCAGTACTTATTAGTGGGAACAATTTTAAAAGTGGGTTATTGCCCTTACTACATCTTGCTTCCTGGAGGCATCTGTTTGAAAACAGGATATTAGATTAAGAAGACCACTGGATTTATGGATTGAGAGTTCCCCTCCTGTTTTGAGATTGTAGTGGGTCTACAACTCTGTTTTGTCTCTCTCAGAATAAGATGATCTTACTTGAGGGTTCTTCACTTTTTAGCAGGTTCATTGATTGTAGTGAGTCCCACCCACTTCAAATCAGGGGTGAAATCCAGCAGGTCCTGACAGGTTCTGGAGAACCGATAGCGGAAATTTTGAGCAGTTCAGAGAACTGGCAAATACCACCTCTGGCCCCAGAGTGGAGTGGGAATGGAGATTTTGCAATATCCTTCCCCTAGGAGTGGGGTGAGAATGGAGATTTTGCAGTATCCTTCCCCTGCCACGCCCACTAAGCCATACCCACAGAACCGGTAGTAAAAAAATTTGGATTTCACCATTGCTTCAAATATATAGCATACAAACCAACTATATAGTCCAACACTGCTGGCACTAATTTGTGGAAGGCTATCATGTATCATACATGATTTGTGAACATTTTTCTATAGATTGATTACTTAAACATATTGAATGGATTCCCCCCCCCCCCCTCCACTGGCTAGAACTACAGTCCATGACAACATGTTCATTGTTCTTGTCACGCTGTTGTTATTTTCCTTTCATCAGTGCCTTTGATCTTCGTTTTGAGGGCATCTCTGAGTCATTAATTCCAACATATATTTCAGGCTACCTTCTTCACAGTCTAAATGGCGTTACTAGTCTGGTGTCATAACAGCACAACACAACAACAGTGATTCCTTAAACCTGCTAATAAGGGTGGTGGTGGGGAAACCTTTGGTGGGTAGAGAACATGAATTGTAAGTACAAACCAGGGATTAGAAGGAGGTTAGAGAGAGGTGCATGAGGGAACTAGGCTCTGATAACTCATTTATTTACCTAGATAATGGATGACCTCATAATTCAGGGGCATTGGAGTGCAACAGTGCCCTGAGCAAGGTTTGAAATATCATCAATAACAGCTCAGTGATAAACTATGTCAGGTCCATTGTTCCTTCCATTCTACGTAAGAGACCAAGTGATAAATGAGCATTTCAAATAGGACAGGCCAGGGTAGCCAAGATCACAATGAAGGGAAACATTCTCTCAGGGCAAACCCTACTCTCTTCTCTGGCATTGAAACTTAAGAGAAATGCGATTAGCTTGTACAACATGCTCTTTCTGACAGGGAAAAATAGAAGCTATTATTGTGAAAGTAGCAACCAAGAAAGCTCCAGAACCAGAGATGGGTTGCAGCAGGTTCTGACCGGTTCCAGAGAACCAATAGTGGAAATTTTGAGTAGTGCGGAGAACCGGTAGTAAAAATTCTGACTGGCCCCGCCCCCATCTATTCTCTGCCTCCCAAGTCCCAACTAATCAGGAGGAAATGGGGATTTTGCAGTATCCTTCTCCTGGAGTGGGGTGGGAATGGAGATTTTACAGTATCCTTCCCCTGCCATGCCCACCAAGCCACACCCACAGAACCAGTAGTAAAAAAATTTGAAACCCACCACTGTCCAGAACCTACAAGAGAACTTCACCTAGCAGAAGCAGGCTTGCTAAAAGGAGAAAACAATCAAATAAAAAAAAAATCAAAGTTTTCTGCTCTACAAATCAATTTTTCCAAGAGCAACTTAGCCATTTAAAATTGTCATTAGTCACTGATCAACCAGATCAGAAGAAGCTTGGTAAATATATTAAAGGAGTAGTGCTATGGTGGAAAACCCAGTTAATTCTTCCTAAATCCAAAATTTAATTACTGGTACTTCCATAGAATTCAGAATTGTGGGGAAATCAGTGAAGCCAAGTAGAAAACTAGTGAGGTGTTGCTGAGAAGGAAGAGTGGTCTTGTAATCAATTTTCTTCCTTACTAGATTTTTTTTTTCAGTTAAATAATTCAAAGCAATTTTAAAACTGCCCTTGGCCATTTCCCTGTGAGGGTATCTCATTTATCTAGTAGGGTATCATTTGATATCTATCCAGCATTCAGCAATGACAATTAAAATCTCTCATAACCCTACAGCAAACCAGTTTGGGGTTTGCTTAAGTACTATCTGAAATTACAGTGGCAAGTTGCAAAACCAATTTAAGGAAACATCATGATAGAGAAAAAGTAGGGGGAAATGTCAAATTCAGATACCCGAAGATGGGGAAACCTTATTTTTCAGATTCTGGCAAGCAATTGCCAGGTCAAAATATACAGCATTAGTGAATTAGATGGACAAATAACATGTGTGGTGGTGCAGTAGTTAGACTGCAGTATTACAGGCTACTTCTGCTGATTGCCGACTGCCAGCAGTTTGGCAGTTCGATTCTTACCGGCTCAAGGTTGACTCAGTCTTCCATCTTTCTGAGGTTGGTAAAATGAGGAGCCAGATTGTTGGGGGCAATAGGCTGACTCTGTAAACCGCTTAGAGAGGGTTGTAAAGCCCTGTGAAGCGGCATATAAGTCTAAGTGCGATTGCTATTGCTATTCTAACATAAATCAGTTTCCTGGATTATTATGTTTTCCATGAATGGTTATAATTCTATAACACTACCTCTTACCTGTAATGTAAGATATGCTTAGACAAAGGACATTGTTTTAAATCCAGCAAGTTGTATCTGAAAGATAAAGATTCTTTCAAGTTGACCATGACTCCTGCTGACAATTTTTCAAGGCATGAAATTACTTAGGAAGTTTGTTTTGTTTTGTTTTTATTTGCCTGATATTAAAAAAAGGGTGTGGCCTGTTAATATTGAGACTTAAGTCCACCAAGGAATTCCAGAGCTGGAGGCCTGTTTTAGAATGTTATTTTTAGAAAGAGAAGGCCATGAGAAGCTAAGTCTATATTTTGCTGAGAAAATGATAGGGCCATGGATTCTAACAAAAAGCATGAGGGTCTTCACCCATCAAAATTAGCCCTGTCTGTTAGCCTCTGATAGCAAGTTTGATTGGTTTTCTAAATACGTGATGCTGAAGAATCATTTAAGGAGTTGTATTGAGAAAAAAAGAACACTTCCTGGGATCCCAAACATGCTTTTCCCAAAAGATAACTAGATATTCTTATTATCCTTTTCCCTTGAAAACAGTATGCTTTTCATTCAAAAAACTTATTTGGTTCTTCTAAGAACATAAGAAGTTTCTTGGATGAAAAGTAGAAAGTTTTCAAAGAAAAAAACCCCTAAAAGTCCCATTGTCTTTTGGAAAAAGAACTTTTGGGGACAACCATGACCTGGATGATTGAGAATATCCGTAGATATTCTCTGGGATCATTTGCCAAGCCTTCTTTAGGAAGGCTGTCCTAGAGTCAAAGCAATGTGCTTTGTCCTTGTCCTAGAGAGATAGGAGTAAAGCTACTCACTATTATAATAATGGACTCTGTGATAGCCCACCTACTTGATTAACATCTTCTGAGTCTTGCAAAGGAGAACATTCTCATCTGGTAGAATGGCTGTTTAACTCTTTACTATTTGGTCAACCCACCTCTCCCTTTCCCCTCCAAAAACATGGAAATAGACGTTTCTTTGCGTTTCAAAAGTGACTATTTAGAGTTGGTTTTGCTCCTTTTAGTAAAAATAGGCCTCTGTGTGATAGCTGGCTCAGGACATCAACAAATTAGCATTCTAGTATCGGCAAACCACCTGGCCAGATGTTAGAACCCTGGATTCTCTCTGGGCTTCAACTCAATAGGTAACTTGTTAGCCTATTAGGCCACTACACTGTTGTCTTGACCACCAGTAGGAAATAAGAAGCCTATGAATTGAATATGGTATTAGACCAATGGCTCCTTCTCCATCTCCTTCTCCTCCTTCCTTCCTTCCGCCTCCTCCTCCTCTTCGCCTACTTTCCTCACTTAGTCCCTTTGCATTTCTTTCCCATTGATCAGTCAGCAGTCTCAACTAAAGAGCATAAAACAGGTGAAAACTAAGAAAGAGAGTCCTGGCTTCACCTAGAGGTAGAAATTGCTATTTTCTTCTGTGGACTGGTTGCTCTTAGCACAAATGCCAACAAGAGGCCTATGGGGAGACGAAACTGTTCTCGCTTTCCTTGGATAGGTCAGTTTCTGCTGATTGCCGAAAAAAGGAAAACTCTTTCTCTGTGAATATTTCAAGAACATAGGGAATTGGTGATGCAGGACTTCAGTCTTACCCTGCTGCCTCTACAACCTTGAAAAAATAAAGAGCCGAGGAGAAACAACAGGAGGCAGCAAGAAGAGGAGAGGGAAGGAAAAGACACTGCTGTCACTGGCAGCATTTCTGAAATCTTCTACATGCAAACATATGCATATTACATAAGTTACAGCCTTCCTCTGTAGTTTGCAGGGCCATTTTAATGTCCCTCCATGTCCCAGAACAACAGTACTATACATCAGGACCAGGAGTTGTGAAAAGTTAAAATGAAAACCAGTGCTGATTCATAATGCTGTTTCTCTACCCATGAACCTCAATGCCTTGCTGAAATAGAACAGGGGCTATTTGGGGCATTATCAAAGTTGAGATTGGCTTTGAATTCATGTAAATATCTGTCTGTCTGTCTGTCTGTCTGTCTGTCTGTCTATCCGTTTTGAATCCATATCCTTGAGAATATATTTAAGATATTTTTAGTGGCATGCAGAATTTATTTTAAAACAATGTGGGATATTTGAAGAACCCAGATAACTCTAGTCCTTTTAATTCTGTAACGCTGTGGGATAGCTCTGTTTCATTGCTGTTGCTCCTGCTCCTTTT
The DNA here is from genome assembly GCF_059756535.1 of Pantherophis guttatus. Lineage (NCBI taxonomy): Eukaryota > Metazoa > Chordata > Lepidosauria > Squamata > Colubridae > Pantherophis > Pantherophis guttatus. The sequence continues at coordinate 153,328,197 of NC_142064.1, read as the reverse complement.
TTTCCTGTCCCTTGTTTTCTCTTTTCTTACTCTTATTATACCAAATAAGTAGAATGGTCACCTTTGTTCCTTTTTCTTCTTTTGTCCTTGCTATTTCTTGTACTTGGTCATTTTAAATCTCTGATCAGCCTGCATTTCCTCAGCAAAGCTTCTTACTTACTTACTTACTTACTTACTTACTTACTTACTTACTTACTTATTTATTATATTTCTATACCACCTTTCCCCCATAGGACTCAAGGTGGTGTGCAGTCAAGAAAAATATAGATACACAAACATCATAAAATTGCTAATTAAAATTATTATTATAACATAGTTTGACCCAATTAAATAGAACCTAAAATTAGATAACTTTTTAAAAACATTCACATGTTCATATGTTTAGCCCCGCCTGTTGGAACATCAGGGTTTTGAGGGCACGGCGGAAAGCACGGAGATCAGGGATATTTCGTATCTCAGGGGGCAGTTCATTCCAAAGGGTTGGAGCCCTCACAGAGAAGGTGAGGTGGAAACTAATTGAGGGTAGAAACTAATCAAGGAGAGAAGCAACCTAGAACTAAGGAGAAATTTCCTGACAGTTAGAACAATTAATCAGTGGAACAACTTGCCTCCAGAAGTTGTGAGTGCTCCAACACTGGAAGTTTTTAAGAAGAGGTTGGATAACCATTTGTCTGAAGTGGTATAGGGTTTCCTCTCTAAGCAGGAGGTTGGACTAGAAGACCTCCAAGGTCCCTTCCAACTGTTATTTTATTCTATTCTAAGGTGTATATTCTTCAGGATTAGCCAAAGTTAGGAAGGAATAGAAATAGGTCTATTAACAAATCGGAGAAATGTTGGAAATGTCATCAGACCCCAGGATCATATTACCATATGTGGTGGTCATGTGCAGAAGCTAAAAGATATTGGACTAAAATCCACACATGGTTGGAAAAAATGACAAAGAAACACATTGACTTTAAACCAGAGATATTTTTATTAGGGATTTTACCAGAACTATATAAGAAAGAATTGAGATATTTAATTGTGAATGTTTTAACAGTGGCTAGAATTGTTTTTGCTAAAAATTGGAAAAAAGAGAAAATTTTTATCATCATACTGATGATGAAGTTATTAAGAGAATTATGGAATGTGCTGAAATGAATAAATTGACATTTGAAATTAGAGAACAGGAAGACAAACAATACTATTTGATATGGGATTTGTTTTATCAATGGCTAGATAATAAAACATGGAGATGAAGTATGAAATATGAAATTAAGGTAATGATAAAATACATGAAGTATTTTCTTATGGAAGCCTTGGTTAAATAATTGCTAAATGAGAATAATAATACAAAGGGATATATAAAATTGTCAAATAAGAGAAATTAAATATTTTGTTACCTTAGATATGGGATTAAGCACAAAAGAATCTTAACCAATCGACACACTGCCTGTGATTGTATTGAATGATGGTTGTTTTTATGTTTTGTTATGTTTAAAAATAAAAAAAAATAAAAAAAAATAAAAAGGTCTATTAGTGCCATTAACCCTGATAGCTAAAGAAAACATTCATATATGGAAGTGTCCATGTTACTGGGGGAAAGAGAAGAAAAAAGTGGTTAACCAGTGAAGACAATTATTGTTTTTATCCTTTGCTTGTGGACTTCCTAGAAGCATTTAGTGGCCACTATCAAAAACAAGATACTGAATTAAAATAATGTCTTATAACTGGTGACCTTTTAATTCAACCTGAGAATAATTAGATTTTTGTTCCCAAGATAACTGGAAGGCATCAAGCTGTCATACAGAGCAGATTGGGTGAATTCAAAGGCCTATTGTATCAGAATTCTTTTTTGGCGCTTTCGTGTATAGGGAAACTCTTATAGTATACTAAGAAGAATGCTAAATTCTGTGAATTTTATTTGTTGCCTAACGAAAACAACAGCTTTTCTTTCAAATTAAAAACAATAAGATGGTATCAGTCTGACACCCTAATTTAGCCTTTGGCAACTTGGTGCCCTCCAGGTAAGCTAGATTTCAATCACAGATCTTATAATTACAGGACATTTCATGGACTATTGTCAGGCCCGAAAGACATACACTAAAGTTCAATTAAGTTGATTTATTGCTAAAAGCCTAGACACAGGAATCTTCTCAACTAAGGGTTATCATCTGATTAGAGTTAGATAAGGGTGAATGGTACACAAGGGAGATTGGACTTAATTTGCTTGTGGCTACGTAGGGATTCTAGGCTGATCTTCCTTTTCACCCCACCCCACCCCCAGGTTCTGCCATTCCTTCTCCTTCAACTATATTTCCTAGAATTGCTAGGTAATATGACCTTAATAAAACATCGTGAATAACCTAAGAACATAAGGGGTGGATTTGTGATTATGCAGCCCTGTACATCATGTAGATTTTAATGAGAAAGCTGCCTTGATTTATTTATGTTTAGATTGTTAAGCTGCCCAACAGCCATCCTTCAAGGGAAATGTACAGATATGTTTAAAAAAATACCCCATGTGAAACAAACCAATATAAAAAGATTAAAAACAGCACATTATACTGATAAAAGCTAACAGCAGCAGTGAGTTTCTATAACCTGCATGCTTCCCTGCCTATGTCTTTCATCTCCAGGCATTTCATTCTATCACACAATCCCTGCTGAGATATCATCACATTCTTTAAACAAAGAAAAGGAAAGGGGAAAAAAGATACATTTCTGATTTACATTCATTCCTTCTTTTTATGTTACTCAAGCTTTATTCTCCTTAAGTAAATTCAGTGGGTTTTTTTTTTAAGGAAAAGAACCAGCAGTTGGGCCCTCTTTTCAACCCAAGTCTTCTCTGTTGAGTGCCCTGGCCCTCAGGATGCTGCTAGCAAATGCAAGTTCTGTTTGCAATGAGGCAATATTCATTCAAAACATATTAATTAAGATGATCTTGCATAACTGAAACCCGAGTGTGGGCAATGGTGGTGTTATCCTATCCGAAATCTACTTCCAACTGGGGTTTCCTGTGATGACCCGGGGCAAGGCACAGAGGCAACACAGTCAGCTAATAGTTCAAATTGCCCCTTTATTGCATTATGGCAAGTCCCAGAGCTAAGTGATCACACACACACACACACACACACACACACACACACACACACCCACCCCTCCAGCAGCCTCTGGCTGCAAGTAGTTCAGCAAAATGTTGTGAGCACAACGGCTTCAAAGTAAGAAATCCAGTGGAGCAAGGGAATAAGTCAATGTGTCCAGGAAGCAAAGGAACAAGGCAATTAATCCAGGAAGCAAAAATAAAGCAAGAAGTCCAGGAAACTCCAAATGTCAGCAATGGCACCCAAAACTCCATGAATTCAGCATTTGTTCCCGACAAACGCCCCTTCCCACAGCATCTCCTTTAGTCTCAATCCCCAGTTGTGCCTTGTGAAGAGGGGCAGGGTGCTCTCCTCCAGAGTTTTTGGGTTGACCTGCGCTGTTCCTATCTCCTTTCCATTCTCCATGCTCAGGGATCAGGAGATTCAGATTCTTGCTCATTGTCTGAGCTCCTTCGCTCCTCATTTCCACTACCTGCCCTCTGTTGGTTGCCCTGGCCCCATTCCTCCCTGCTAGCAAGCCATCCCACTCCTAAGGGGCTCTGGACTGCCTCCTACCCACATTCCTCTGCAGCCAATGAAGCTGCCCCCTCGGTCTCTCTCAGCTCCAGCTCTGGCTCATTTTCCTCTACAGATTCAGGCTCCAACAGGGACATGACATTTCCAATGGTTCAGCAAGAAGATGAACTAAGGAGGTATGGAATTGATGATCCTAGACAAGCAGACCAGGATCCTGCTGTCTTGCCAAATATGAATGCTAATATTTGAATATGGACTGCAGAAATAAATTAAGCATAGTGGTAAAATGCTATTCACCAGGCTGCCCGCCGTGCCCCTTCTGAGCTTCTGGATTTCATTGAAGGGCTGCTGGCGGGTTTTTTGTTTGTGCTGGGAGACTACAATATCCATGTTCTGGGGATGCCATCAAGATGGACTCGGGGGTTTTCATGGCCTCCAAGGCAGCATGAACTTGTTCCAGGTGACATCTAGTCTGACTCATTTCCGTTCCATATGATAGATTTTGTCAGTACCTAGGAGGGGATAGCATATTGTATGATCTCACATGGAAGGCAACTTTGATAGGTCCTTTACCATTTTGCCATGTCAATATACAGCCTGCTGACATTTTCAATTCTGCAAGAGCACCTCTGTAGGGTTAGAACGGTCCCCTCAAGATGCCTTATGAATCCAGTGGGCATTCAGCGAATGCTGGGCATTTTCCCAGTGATTTAGCAGGCAGTTTTTACCAAGCCCTTGATTAAGTGTTTGCTCAGCTCAAGCTAGTGACAGTTACTTTTAACCTCATGACCTCAAGATTAAATTGTTGTAATAGGCCCAACAGGAGGCTTGTCTTTGAAGACTGCAGTTAGTTCAGAGTACAGCTACTCACTTGCTGGCAGATAAGAGTTGCTTCAACAACGTAACATCTGTTCCACAGGCACTTCATGGCCGCCAATGGGTTTCTGAGTTCAATTCCAAGTGCTGGTGTTAAAAGTATAAAGCCCTATACGGCTTGACTCCCAGTTGCTTTCTGGATGACCTCCTTCAAACAGAATCAATCAATCCAGTGCACTCAATCTAGGAAGGAATGCTTCAGATTTCTTCCTGGCAAGAGAGAGAGTGGAGATGGAAGCTTAATGCTCTTGGTGGCTGCCCCAGCTTGTCTCCAGCAGTCTGGATTGCTCCCACCCTATTTGAAAAAGCAGTGGGTTTTTTTTGCTTGTTTGTTTGTTTTGCCTGACGATCAGACATTGAATGATTCTGATTGAGCTGCCTGTTCTTGGATTTCTTGAGTCTGTTTTTATCTCTGAAATTGTGAGATTATTATCACCTTTATTATTTGAGAATTTTAGAGGAATTCATTGGGCTTTAGTGCACGTTTTATAGATTCTGAACTGGGATTTATATTTATATTATTGTGGGATATAAATTTCATAACAAGACAATAAATAAACCTTATAACTCTGTGACTCAGAGCCACTTTCCCTGATTTTTAGTAGGTTTTTAAACTTTTTAAGATCCTCTTGAATCTTTTTAGGGTAATTTGAATCTACTGTTTCTGGAAACTGGAATACTCAGACCAATAGCCATCCAATGAGATTTTTAAAATAATTATCAAGTTCTCCGATGATTCATAAAAGAAATAACAAGACATTCCGTAACATAGCAGAAACGTGGCCCTGTTGATAGAACATCACTATCATATTGGGCATCCCCCATCATACCTATTGGAAGCTCTGTGGGCATAAGAAGTACATGTAGATCTACAGGATGGTAAATTCTCTTGGGGGAACCAGAAACAAAAATTAATAGAATCCTAAGATCCTTGTTTTCCAGTCTATCCACAGATTGAGACAGGGAATGATGCCAACCAGGAGTACATAGTTATTTTCCTTCCCAGTTGTCAATTTAAAAGATGTTCAAATGCTGTCCTCCCACTTCCTGGTTTGCCGCAACAAACCAGCAGGGACTAAATGACAGTTCTTCAACCATGGAAATGAATCATCCCCCAGCCTTAATTTATTATACTTGTGTAAGATTGGACTTCAAAATTATCATAGTCATTCATATCATAAGTGAACTGAGCCTTATCAGGAACAATAGTTCAGATGGACCTGAAAAACAAGGAATATACTTCTGTTCTTTTAAGAGACTGGATTATCCCTTGAATGCAAAATTTATGGGAGTTTCATTGTAGGATGTAAAGTCTTTTAAAATGTCAGGCTACCTCTACCTGCTAAAGCCAAAATTCTTCTAAAGCACTGTGCTATTTGCTATGCTATTCTCCCATTACTAATTTCAGTGCTTATATACTAAGAGACTTCTTTTTTGGTGTCTTAGAGCAATGGTTCCCCATTAGTGATACTCAGTGGTCTAGGTCAGGGGTCACCAACTGGTGGTCCATGGACCACTGGTGGTCTATGAGAAAATGTTGGTGGTCCGCAAAAAAATGATTTGCATTTTTTATATTGCACTAAATTCAGGGGTCCCTGTGGGTCTCTTTGTGCGGGTTGGAGGGGGGCAGAAATTCCGACTTGTGGTCTGCTTTGGCCTCCTGGTGCAGGGCTTTGGGCTAAGGCTGGAGGGAAGTGCCACTGGTGGCAAAGAGCCGGAGGACCTTGTTCCAGTGGGACTGCATCGTGGCCTGGAACTGGCTGACTATCTCAGCCCGCTGAGCCTCCAGGCACTGGTACCTGGCCTTGCACCCCCGCAGGTCTTCCCATCTGCTTGGAAAGCCTATGCTCCTAATCTTCAGTGAGGTGCTTCTGCTGAGCCTCCTTCTCAGTCATATCCAATTTGAACTGAGCTATTTTGCCAGCTCTTTCTCGTGGTGGCTGCTTAGCTCCAACAACTGCTTCCTGTTGGGGCCCTAAGGAACTCAGGTGAGGAAGGGCTGGGAGGGGAGGGGCGAGTAGAGGCTGGTGAGGTGCCCCTCAATGTGAGTGACACTGAGTTGACCACGCCCACCCAGTCACTTGACCACTTAGCCATGCCCACCCAACCGGTCATTAGGCAGATCATATTAGTGGTCCGCAGGATTTAAAATTATGAATTTAGTGGTCCCTGAGGTCTGAAAGATTGGTGACCCCTGGTCTAGGTAGGGCACAGAATGAGTTACAAGGTTGAGAATCATTGCCTTAGAGTCTTTAGCCAGACCAGAGACATCATACTGAAATTTAGCTTGCATCCTGCTCCACTCTGACATGATGTGCTCTGTCAATCAATCATCATAATTTTCAGCTCTGCCCCTCCACTGTAAGCATCAGACTGGGAGGGGACAGGGAAAGAAAGAAGAAGACAGCACTATTCATACAAAGGATTGAAAACGGTGCTTTGCACCAGCTCCACTTCTTAGTTCCAATGGGATCAATCAAGACAAAGTGAAATATGCTATGCAAATCCTTCCTACCCAGTGTGATCTGAACAGTGTGGAACTGTGTGCTTGCTAGGAAGTGCTAATAAAGTCCCTTGGTGATGATGCTAGCAAGTGGAGGAGATGACATCTCCCATAGCAAGGTGGAAGGCTGCCCAACTCATTGGGGTTTCCATCTCCTTTGGACATCCTCCTGGAGTGCAATCAGAGCCCCTGCCAACTACAAGCAGCTAGATTGGCATTTATCCAGGATGTAAAAATCACTCCTGTTAAATCTGTGGATGCTCCTATTAAAGGTTTTATGAGCCTTTTAAAAACTTCTCCCAAAAACTGAACTATGACTTGTGGGCACCATGAATTACTTATAACCATTGGTCTTGCTATAGATTTGTTCCTGCAGGACAGAGGGCCTTCTGAAGATTTTATTCCTGCAGGATCAAATGACGGGAAAGCTTACAACTTAGGCAGCCTTGTTTGTTAGAAAATCAACAAGCACCCTTTGTCCAGATTCTGTTTAGCAATCAATAAGTTATTATAATTTAGCTAGATATTACTGAATATGAGGAGCAGGAGGGGGACAATGGCATTGTTGAGGGCTATTAAAATTAGAAATGTTCTCTATTTTGTACCAAACCAAACTATTGACTCTACTTTCTCTGCATCGCTTGTGGCTTCTTAGCATGTGTGTGTGAATCCTCCTGCTTTTGTTTATAAGCTTACTTGGTGGCCACTAAAGGCAAGCAGTTACACATACTATCAAACAGCTGTAATGATTCTACACAGATAGAATTTTACAAGCAGGAGGAGAGATAAGTTAAACCTCCCTGCCAGACCTCTTGCTAGTAAAAGATTAGCTAGTAGCAGTTGGGCTGAATTTCCCGACATCCTTTAATCTGACCAGTTGGAGGATTTTTAGCCATCTACCTAAGACTTCCACCCAACTCAAGGAAAAATAGAAAGGTAATTTGGTGTGTTCCCTTTTCTCGCCATCAAAGCCATCGGCATATCTGCAGCTGCTGATGTTTCTCCCAGGGATTTCATTCCATTTTCCATTCCAGTTATTTATTACCACTTTAGTGCATGTTTGTTATAGAAGGATGATTGGTTTAAAGAAAGTTTCATCCTGATTGGGATGTTTTGGTGGTGCCTGGATCAGTCTGGACAGTGGACTATCACACTATTTCCACTGTTCTTTGGAAACATGCATCTCCTCCCCTTTCCTCTCCCCCCCCCCCAAACTTCTCTTTGTTGGTCTTCTTCACTGCAGCCAAACAGATGAATTGTGGGTGGGAGAGTGAGAAGCAACATCTCCAGAGCTCAAGCAAGATGGCTTGTAAACTAAGCTCTCTTCTACTCTTTTGCATCTTTGGGAGTAAAGGGAACACTTGGCAAACAATATGTGTTATCCCTTCCAAAAAAGAAAATCAGAGATTTGTCATTCAGCCAGAGTTTTTCTTCCTTGCTCATTTATCTTCCTTTCCTTCTTCCCTTTTCCCTATCATATCCATCCATCCATCCATCCATCCATTCATTCATCATGGTTCTGTCTCTATTTTGACAGAAATTTCCTATGAGAAAACATTAGCAATAATTACCTTCTGAATATTAGCTCTTCGCTTTCCTCCTTTTCTTTTCACTTTTTAAAAAGCTTTTTATTCCACCTTAATTTTTATAAATAACTCAAGGTGGCAGACACACACAGTACCCGTCCAATTTTTCCCACAACAACAACCATCCTATTAAGTGGGATGGGGAGAGAGAGAGAGAGAGAGGGAGGGAGGGAGGGAGGGAGGGAGAGAGAGAGAGAGAGAGACTGGCTCAAAATCACCCAGTCAGCTTTCATACTTCAAGTGGGACTAGAACTCACAGTCTCCTGCTTTTGAGGCCAGCACCTTAACCACTACACCAAACTGGTTCTCTTTTTCTCTTTCTCTTCTTTCTCTTTTGTTTTTTAAAAACTTTTTGTTTATACCTTGACTTTATCCTTTCAAGAAGTTGAGAGGAATAGAGCAGTAACCTTTCTGAAACTCAGGTCAATAAAATGGGTCAGGAAGAGAAGCTTTTCACCAGTCCACCATCAACTGACCAGAAAAACAAAAGTAAATCAGAGGTCCATGTCCAAACTGGCTCTGTAGAGCTGTGATCATTTACATAAGTCTTCCCTGGTTTTGGCAAACAATCTTGTTCCTAAAAGAAGGCAATCTGGACAGCACTGCTTATGTGCCATAAGTCCAAAGAGACCACTTGGACACAGAGCAGGAAATCGTGGGCAGCAGTTTGTGTTCATGGTAGATTTGGGGGAACTAGAAGATGACATTATCTATTCCAGCTCCTCAGAAAAGATTGGTGACCCAAACTCAAAACGGAGCAATCTGTCAACATGGATCAGCTCATAACCCTTGCTTGCATTTGGGATGCACAACCAGATATATTTTGGTTGCATTCAGTTGTGTTTTTCATTGTAAATAACATCCAGTAATTTAGTTTGGGATTCTGTTGGGTGAGCCAGCTTTCAATTGTATGCTTTTGTGCATTATTATAGCAAACATCTCATACTTTCATACTTAAGTGGCAGCAAGATTCCTTTTTGAGTTTTTTTGGTTTTTGTTTTTTTTTTAATCATTTGTTTTGGAATTCTTTCATGGTCTGGTCCTGCTAAGTTAGACTGCTTATATTTTCTCTTGCTGATATTCTGGAGAAGGAGAGACAATAAAGCTTCTAAAGTGAGGTTCCCAGTTCACAGCATGGAGATATTAGATTGGTCATTCCCTTGTCTTCCCTTCTCCTCGGCATAATAAGTGTATAATTCAGCTTTATTATGCAGAAGGCACACAGGAAACCAGGCAGAAATCACTCCTAATTCAGACTTCAGTATGAATTGCCATTTAAGGCCGAATACATTTGCATAAGCAATTGATCAGGCAGACATTTAATGAGCCTAAGTTTAAATTATCAGATAATATCTTTTACTGCATTAGCTTTGGCCAATTACATTTGAATTTCTATGTTTTAGGAAGGAATTGCTGATAGCCAATCAAATTCAAAATATCTGAGTATCATTTGGCTATGGCAACTGTCCAGTTGGTCAGGCATTTACATCTTGATGCCCTTTCTCACTGCCTCCAATAATGAACCGACCTGACCATTGTCCCTCAAACTGCCACCTTAAAATGGTTGACATCAGTTTTGTTTAGTTCTGAATGAAATCATATTCTGCTTAGAGGTACACATGTCCTTACAAATGCTCCCCATATCCTGAGCAGCACTCCTGACATGTTCTGTGTCACTGCCGATAAATTAAGTATAAAGAAGGAGTTATGTGTAATTACTAAAGCAGCTGACATACTTTGCTACTTCATATATCTGCAATCTCCTCTAAAATAAAGCCAGGTTTTTTTTCTTGTTTTTTTTTTTAAATGGGTGTGGGGATAGTTGCAAACACAGCAGAGCATATGAGTGCTGGTAGCCCATTTGGATTATGCATATCTGTTTCTTCCATTGCTTTCTTCAAAGTCAAAAGATGATAGTTGGCACTTCCAACAGAGCCATTGCACAGAGAGGCCTAGCAACACCCCTATTTGTGATGTGCTGCTCCAGGAATCCCTGTTGTGTTAAGCTGTGCTGAATTCCATGGAAATCAAAATACCAGTAATGAGTTTTTATGGTGCATTCAGAAAAGCTGTTTGGTGCAGTGTAAAATCCAAAGCTGACCTGCCTACACTGAAGATGAAAAGGTGGGAGCATTAGTGTACTTTAAGAATATTTATTGTAGATGCTTCTGCCTCACAATAAATGTAGTAACAAGGACTTGCAGCACAATGACTTTCCCCACTCCATCCCCTTTGGCTTTTTAAATGGAGATTTCTGTGTTGTTATATTTAGGAAAGTTATAGTTCTACTCAGTGACAGAGACAGTGACCTGGTCTCAATATACCATTAGTACATGAACAATGAACAAGCACAAGGGAGTGTGAGGACTATATGCTGCTTGCCTGAATGACATTTCGGAACGATCACTATCGTGACGAGAAAGCACTAATGCAGTTTCAGATGGTTAGCTTAGCTAGCAAAACCAAATTAATTTTGGATGATGTGTTGTTGTTTTTTTTTGCAAATATCCTGTACAATTTATTGCTGCAGGCTCTGCTCCAACCGTCTAGCTATCTGTGAGGAACAGCCTTGGGCCAGCATCACATAATACGCAGCTAGTCTATGCCCTTTCACTTGTGTTGCGACTCTACTTTTCAAGTCATGTTTTATTCTTTAATAAGTAGGTGGATAATATGCATTTGGGAGAGAATTCCTTGAATTTAAAGTCTGGATTCATTTTATAGGAGGAAGAAACCAGAGTTTTAAATGGTTTCTATGGGAAAATTAATAAAATGACACTAAACTCTTGTTCCAAGATTTAAACATTAAGTCACAGATTTAGGTGCTCTCAGGTTGCCAGTTGCCTAGCAATTCACCCTTTTATTTTTATACTGGGAGATGAATAAGGTTTCAAAACACAAGTGCCCATTCATTTCCTGTGGCACCAGTCCCTTCTTCTATGCTGCTGTTAACTAGTCTCAGGGTTGAGAGACTGTTGCAACCTGCTGCTGCTTCCAGCCTAGCAGCAGACTTGAAAGGAGAGGCCGTGTTGTTAGACTGATAACCAGAATTTTTTTTTAATTCATTATTTTATGAGCCACGTAAGATAACAGATATAAGTATAAACATGATTACATTCCTAGCAGAGGTGGGTTTCAGCAGGTTCTGACCAGTTTTTTATGATTGTCAAATAACAAGGTAAATTCAGTAGATAACTGTAATGAAGAACTGGTATTATTTAGCAGACAGAAGGCCACCACCCCCATCTATTCTCTGCCTCCCGAGTCCCAGCTGATCAGGAGGAAATGGGGATTTTGCAGTAACCTTCCCCTAGAGTAGGGAAGGAATGGAGATTTTACAGTTTCCTTCCCCTGCCACGCCCACCAAGCCATGCCACACCCACCAAGTCACACCCACAGAACCAGTAGTAAAAATTTTTGAAACCCACCACTGATTCCTAGTGCTACTAGTTAGCCATATTTATTTTCTGAGTTAGTTGTATTTTATACAATAGATTTGTTTTAGAAGCCCCATACACTTTAAAAACTGAGGCTAAAAGATTCTGATTCAAAAGCACGTTGATTCAAATTGGTTTAAGCATAAGCTAAGCAGTATGGATGCCTTAAACTTGATTTGGGCACAGAACAGGGACATGCACTAATAATCAGGGGTGTCAAACTGGAGGACCACAGGCTGGATGTATCACATGCAGACCACGCTCAATTTCATTCAGGGCCACATCAGGGTTGTGTTTGACCTTGGGGGACTAGGGTGGGTGTGGCCAGCTCGATGTCACTCATATCGGGGTGCCTGTGGTGGCCCAAGTGCTCTACCAGCGAAAACAGGCTCACTGCCTCCTGCAACCCTCTGCCATCAAAAACGGAGTTTGGGGGTGCAGCCCGCAGCCCTCGCGAGCTCCGTTTTCAGCTGCAATGGTCTCGTGCATCGCTCTGCCGGCAAAAACGGAGCTTGGAGTGGGCCAGACACAGCCCTCCTGACCTCTCTTTTCACGACAGAGGCACCGCAGGCCAGTTCTAAGCACCCCACGGGCCAGATCCAACCCCCAGGCTTTGAGTTTGACACCCCTGCTCTTATGCTAAGCTATAAACCATAGTCTAGAAATTACAATAGCTGGATTCACTTATTGACTAAGCCAAAATCAAATAAACAACATTATGGTTTAATACATGGGAGATTAACTTCTGACTGGCCCTTCAAAATACACACACATGAAAATAAGTGCAGCCACCTGTAGTCACGCATCTTTTGAACATATGCTGAGGCACATTGATACGCACATTGGTACACAAACAGGTTACACACCTGCAGGGCATAGCCTGGGGAAAGAATCTGTGATACCACCGATGGGACAAGAGAAAGGCATGTGATAGGAACAAGGTGGAATGGAGAGGACTTCATAACGTAATAGGAAACCTGAATTCAAGCGATGCATCAGTGGCAGAAGAAGAATATCAGCACAAAATATGTCCCAGAGCAAAAGTCTCAGCCTTCTGTCTGCTAAATAATACCAGTTCTTCATTACAGTTATCCACTGAATTTACCTTGTTATTTGACAATCATAAAAAAATATTTCCAAGGCTTCTGGGAATAATGAAAGCAAAGTGTAACTATCTATAACCCACTCCAGTCTTCCATGTAATTAATCCAGTTTCCGTAATAGAAAATAATTGAAGAAGATATTAATGCCTTAAACCGGGACTAATTAATTATTTCCCAGGGTGGCAAAAAAAAACCCCTTCAGGTAAATATTCTGCTACGCACAATGAGTTCCATTGAACAGCTTCTTGTTGTTGTTTCTGAGGGTTGCCACCAAGGTGAAGGCCATCGCCTTTTCTTTTTCTTTTTTCTTTCGCAATTTAGAGCTGAAGAATGTAAAAGGTACTCATGTGTTTTCTTGTCTGTGTGAAAACAGCATAAAAGCACTTGCAGACCTTTTAATTGGCTTTCCTAACAGCTCAGTGTGGAGCTATAACTGTGCTAATGGCCTTGCTGGAGAGCAACGGAAGTTGAAGTTTAAGGTAATATGGAGGGTTTTATAGTTTGGCACTTAAATCCAGATTCTGGGGAATCCTTCAAAATGGTAGCCATTAAACACGACTGTCCATCCCAGAGGAAGCTACCAGCGAGTTCAAGACTCTGTCCTCTATTGACATGAGTCCTTCTTGAATTCTTTATTCATATCTAAAGTGACCCCAGTCCAAGAAAATCTTACTATGGATGTGCCCTAGTGAGGGAATTTCTATACTTCACAGCTCCTGTCAAGGGATTGGTAGAATGTCCCATGTTCACAAATGTTCTGGAATTAAGGTTGATCCGTCTGACAGTTCATAGTGGCTACCAAATTATGCCGGATAATCAAAAGTCTTTTCTGTCTTTTCCCAAGATAGATTATGTCCCTTCTTGTCCCTTCCCTAACTGTGTTCCATGCTGGGTGGAAAACAATGAGAAACTCTTTATCAATTTCTTCCAAACTCTGGAGTTGCTTAGAGATATTTCAGGGAGAAGGAAAACTGGAAAGAGTTAAAGAAGTGAGGGAGCAGATTTTAAGCAAAACTGTAATTGCAATCTGCTAAAAGTGCAATGTAGTTCCAGCTCATGACAGTTTATCTGTGCTTCTGCTATCCCTGATGATTGGAGGATGACCATCTTATAGCAAGCTTCTACTGACCCATTTCAAACTTTATTTCAGCAAGATTCTCCTGTTTTGGGTTCTCTCTCTCTCTCTATGTCCCTCTCCCTCCCTCTTTCTCTCCCTCTTTCTCTCCCTCTCCCTCCCTCCCTCTCTCCCTCCCTCCCTCTCCCCTCCCCCTCTCTCTCTCCCTCTCCCTTCCCCCCTCTCCACCCCCCCCAGTTGTTTGCCATGATCTCACCATTATAGTTCCCCTCTCAATGTTATTTGGCCCAGATTGGCACAAAGCCCTGGAATCAGTGGTGAAATCCAATTTTTTTTACTACCAGTTCTGTGGGCGTGGCTTGGTGGGCGTGGTGTGGTGTGGTGTGGTGTGGTGTGGCTTGGTGGGCATGGCAGGGGGAGGATACTGCAAAATCTCCATTCCCACCCCACTCCAGGGGAAGGATACTGCAAAATCTCCATTCCCACCCCACTCGGGCCAGCCAGAGGTGGTATTTGCTGGTTCTCCGAACTACTCAAACTTTCCGCTACCGGTTCTCCAGGACCTGTCAGAACTTGCTGGATTTCACCCCTGCCTGGAATGCTGGCAGGACTGCCTCACTGGATTGCTGCTGTAGATAATAACACTCCCCATCTGCAACACTGAACTGGCACTCTGGAAAGAAAAAGCTTTTTCAGGTTTCTCCGTGCATTTGCTAATAGTTTCAAAAATCAATCTTCCCTCGCAATCATCCATCACACCAGCCCATGGGAGGAATGTTTTGCAAAGCACCAGACAAATGCACACAAATACATGTGGACAATATATGTTTAAGGAGTATGGGGTGGGGGCAGGAGGAAGAGAAAGAGGAGAGCATAACATAGTTAGAAATATTTGCTTCTTTTTCTATGAAAGGAGAAGAAAAGTCTATTAATCCATAAAACACAGGAAGATCAGAGCAGAGATGGTGGTGGGGTGATGACAGTCACAATCAGCAGATCTGAAGCATATAAAATAATCACTGATTGGATGCCATTTTCTGTGCTGACCTATGACAGAGCTCCTGATTAAGGTTCTTTCTTTGGTGACTTTTCCTTGGTGGTCACTGTGGATAGTTCTTATACATGGGAACACTACGGGTAATCTATGACTTACAACAGTTCATTTAGTGACTGTTCAAAGTTACAACAGCACTGAAAAAAAGTGACTTACGACCATTTTCACACTCACAACCATTTCAGAATCCCCATGTTCATGGATCAAGATTTGGATGCTTGGCAACTGGTCCATATTTAGGACACTCACAGTGTTCCAGGGTCATGTGATCACCTTTTGTGACCTTCTGACAAGGTCATAAAATGGGGCAAAACTCACATAACAAGTGTCTCACTTAGCAACATAAATTTTGGACTGAAATGTGGTCGTAAATCGAGGGCTACCTGTCTACTTTTTGAAAACCTTCTCCAGTGATATTTTGCAGAGCCTCTTAATTATTCAGGAGCCCTAATATTAAATGTTGCTTTAAACATTTTTAATCGACAATGTTTTTAAATGCTAATATTCAAATTTCTTAAATGGAAGGCCTCAATGGAAATGCCAGCTCCCGAACGCAATGCCTACCTTTCCTAGAGAATGCATGAATATGTATTGCTCTTCCTAAATCTGGTTTTATATTTGTCGCGAAAAAATACAAGCACAGACCTTCAAAACATACCACTGGAAGCGGCTCTTTCAGCCATCACAGCAGATTTTTTCCAACTTTTATCCTAGACTTACATGAAACATATTCAGCCTTAACTTCAAATTTTAGTATACTGCAAAATGCAAACACCATACTGAGAAACAGTATTTCAGGACTGAACCGGTGCTGAGAAAATCCATCTCCACATATATTATTTTTCAAGGTTTTTATTTTTTACAAACATCTCCAATCAATGTGTGAACAGCGTGGCACCTGGGTGTCATACATTCTAATACAAATAAAACTAGTAAAATTAATCATAGTTATTATATTCAATCAACTTATATATTTCTAATAGTAATACACAATAATTATACTACGCTGCAATCTGTCATTATTCAATTATTCCATATTTTCTCTTATTATTACTTTTATTTTATTATATAAAAGTGTCTACACTAATATTCCCCCTTCTCTTATTTCTATCACTCATTCTAACTAAACCATCTCCACATATTTTTAAAACCGGTAGTTAGAACTGAAGCTAGTATTCAGAGTAGAAATTTAATAGATTGATTATTAATAGATTAATCATTAAATTAATAAATCTAAAGCAAAATGGTGGAAGGTTTTATATATGTATCCCATTCAAATTTTGCAACGGGATGGGTGGGCAGACTTGAAGTCCCTCTAAATTTAATGCCCCTTCGCTGTACTTTTCAACAGCTTAATTTGCCTTTCACTGTTTGTGAGGTTGTCACTTATCATTAGAACACTTGTATTTTCATATTCAGGTTTTAATTTGTTATAACTGTAATTTGTAATTCATGGTTGCTTGTCACCCCACCTGTCACAACCAGCTGGAGAAGCAAAAAGGTTTATTCTGCTACATAAACTAATTGGCATTCACTCGCCTATTACAGACTGACTTAATTTGTTTCAGTCACTTGTATTTAAACAATTAAATTGTGTAGATTACGCAGAATTTTGAGCCCATTCTGTCCAAGTTTAGGCTTGAGATTTCAGAAACTAGCAACAGCTTGCCTGATTTTGATTTCCGTAATGTATTAAGTATTCATGTTATGGACAGCGTTGGCTACCAGAAGGTCTTTTCCACCAGTCATTCCTTGAAAACTGTTCAGAAATTTCAGCTTGTTCAAAACTCAACAACTCATTTTTCACCAGTGTTGAAAGCAGCTTTCCTGATTCTTTCAGCACTTCCATACACCGTTCGAGGTGCCAGCTTAAATCCTTAAACCCCCTACATGTCACCATAGGAACCTGCTTGTGTTTTAAGAACATCTGAGGAGCCTCTTACGTTAATCCATTTGCCAAAATGACTGGGGAATGAACCTTCTTTATGGTTTCACTACTAATATATAATACCATATAAATATCCTCACTTCTGCACCCACAAGGTGCAGCTTGCACCTCTTCCACAAGGCAAAACTGGCTTTTTATTTATATTTTAGTTAAATTACGTTTTAGTTTTGAACGTGTAAATTACCAAATTGTTCCTTTTGGAAAAATAATGGACCAACCTGTCTGTTCTTGTGGTCGCTTAAGTTTTTGTTTGTTTCTTATAATTTCTTTTTCCTTTAATGTTGTTTTGCTCCTTAAAGGGTTTGCCTGTATACCACCACTTTCAAAGAATAGAGGTGTCCATTCCTTAAGCGAATCTTACAGGTTCTGTGCTAATATCTTTACCATTTGAAAGTCAGGTGTTGTTCAGATTAAACTTAACTTGTGTCACACCGAATTTTCTCTTGGGTCTCTTTCCTATAACCAACTGACAAAGGTGTGAGAAAAGCAGATGGCTACCATCTTTACTGTACTTATCCACTGGACTGTGAGTGATGCCTGACCCTATGAGTTCTTGATTGACCAGCCAGAAGAAATTCACTCCCAATTTGCTTTAGCAAATATGTTAAGTTAACATGGAGAGCTTGAGCTACTGTGTGCTCCCTTACCAATTACTAAGCTGTCAGTCCACCTCTTCGTGGCAGAATTGCTTAGAGACCCAAACCTATTGGGCAGAGATGGAGGGGCAGCCTGTGATTGGCAGTGAAGACATTGTCTATAAGTCCTACGCATTGGCTGGAGAGCAGGGATTGCTAGCCTGGGCACAGAGATGTCTGGTTTGCTCACTTGTCACCTTTGTGTTGCTAAAGTGAGTGGCAGCCACTAACTAAGGTTGGGAAATAGTCTCTTTAATCCCAAGGAGTCAGTTTTCATATTGGTGGGGGATAGTGGAAGATGTCCTTAGATATATTTACCAAATGTAGACATCACCCATCTCACTGTCTAAGTGACTCTGGGCAGTTTACAAATAAAAGCCAGAAAACACCATTAAAAACAGAACTGAAAACAAAGAAACAGGGTTTAAAAGTCAAATAGAAAGGTGAAAGGAGCACCTTTAAACAAAAACCACCCCCAAAGTTGCATGACGCTCTTCAATTCCCATGCTAGTTAGCAGAGGCAGGTTTGCACCCACTTCCAAAAGGCCAGGAGAGTAGGGACCAACCTCACCTCTGGGAGCAGAGATTCTATAGGGAGGGTTGGGAGAAGACTTTCCTTCTTAGGCTCCGTTAGTCAAAATTCCCATTAACTGGGAGAGTTGATGAAAATTATCCAACATGGTGAGGTGAAGTGGCAGTTTCTTGAGATGTATCAGTGCCTCTTTAAAGGTACCAGGAACATACACACGAGCAATGAAGATTAAATTAGCCATTGCTGAGACCCACCTCCCAAGTGGCCTTGACCAGTTAGGATGAGCATGGGTCTAGTTCACAAGTAGTTGTATTTACAGTCCCAAGTATCTTGTCCACTTCCAATAGGGTCATACCATTCAATAGGGTCCAATAGGGTCAAACCGTTCTCAGATAACTGGGTAAGTCCGCTCCCCAAGCATCTCCAAAAGACTTGCACCTTGCTTGGTCTCCAACAGAGAATGGATCCAAGTGATTTTACCCACCAGCTGTAGAGAGAAGTCCTCTATACAACCGTAAATGTAAACATCTGGGTCCTCCTTATCTAGGAGGGTTTGGCTAATTTTAAACAGGGTGGCACTCAGTTTAGGGGTAAAAATATTGACATTGTGCTACTATGAGGCAGGCCTAAATAATAGCTCTAACTTGTTCTGTCAGATTTGTGCCTTGTCTTCCTCCAGCAATGTTCTAAACATTTCTTGACAACTCCCACGAATTCCTCTGTAAATCACAGGGAATACCAGGAGCAATGGACTAAGAGAGGTCATACAAGCACAATCCTATCCAAAACTTTAGCTGCTTTCCTATTGCAGGCAGTGATCAATGTCTTGGTAGGACTGTGCAGCAGGCTCTTCCCAATTCTCTTTGCAACCCAACTGGGTCCATCAGTCAGACCACTCGAATAGGTCCTACCTCACTGTGGGGTGGGGCAGGGTAAGAGAATCTCAAAGTTATCAGAACATGATTTGACCATAACAGAGGAGGCAGGGATAGCTTCCCCATCAGATCACATTGCCACTGCTCCAACAAGAAAACCGTGTTTGTTGTGTGGCCACTGATTCGAGTCGGGCCATGAATGAATTTGGGATAGGCCTATGGTCATCATGGTGGTTGCGAACTCCCGAGCTGCCTCCGAGGCCCAGCTCAGGGATGGCAGATTGAAGTCTCGCATAGACCACTAGTCTATGAAACTCCATGACCAACTCCGAGATGATTTCCAGCAACTGAGGCAGAGAACTTTCTATGCAGCAGGGAGGCTGATACAGTAGCAACAGTCCCAACCGCTCCTGTAAGCCTGTCTTTAAAAATAGGCTCTCATAACTGGCAACTGGCCCATCCCAGGTCAAGGAGCCTTGGTAGTACAGTGGTTTAATGCACCCTGTTATTAACACAACTGCCTGCAATTTCTGCAGGTTCGAATCTTACCAGGCTCAAGGTTGACTCAGCCTTCCATCCTTTCTAAGGTAGGTTAAATGAGGACCCAGTTTGTGGGGGCAATAAGCTGACTTTGTATAAATATACAAAAGTATGAAGGCTATTGCTTAACGCATTGTAAGCTGCCCTGAGTCTCCGGAGAAGGGCGGCATATAAATCAAATTAAAAAAAAAAAAAAAAAGTATGCACACAAATATGTGAAGAAATTTTTTTCTCTCTCTCCAGCACAGAGACAGGATCCACCCCCTAAGTTGGGTGTGCAAGAGTTCCAAATCAAAGTGTTAGGCAGGAGAGTAGTCAGGTGGAGTCTGAAGGTCAGAGCTTACAGCAAGATCATTAGCCAGTCTGGGTTCAAAGTCAGAATTGCAAGATTCACAAGTCAAGGCACCTGGAGTGAGTGTTAATGAGTGGTTGTCGTCAAGACAAAGCTGGTACTTGTTCCATTTTCATAGAAGCAGCCCTGGTTCTAGCTCATTTAGTGGGGTGGAATTCCTTCCACTGGAAGGAAGTCTCGCAGAGTGCCTTTGCTGTACTCTCTTTGCAACCCACCAGGTTTTTGCATTGGGATTCTGCATCCTCGTCTTCAGAGAGCAACGGGAACTGTGTCTGCCGACTGCTGTCCTGTCTGATGTTCCCTTCCTTCTCAGGTAGCAGGGATTTGGTGACAGTGGAATGGATGCTCCTGTCTATCGACCCTTCTGGGGACGATTCTGGCTGCTCATCTCCTCTTCTGACTCCAAGTTAGAGCCCAACATCACAGTAACTTGTGAGCAGCACCTGTGAAGACCAACTGTGACTCCTGAATGATAGCTACTCCCCTTCTCTTCCAAGGGGTATTGGCTGCTGCCAGACCCCAAACCTGGCACATTTCAAAAAGGGAAAAGATCCCCCTTCAGGGGTCAGCCCGGTCTCAGTAATATGTGCCAGGTTGGTCTGCTAATCAGTAATAAGGTCACAGGTAAGAAGAGCTTTGTTATATACTGGCCTGGCATTAAGCAACAGGAGCTGAAAGCCCCTCCCTCTGCCAGTCTGCTGACCAGGGCCTGGGTCTGGCTGCTTGACTCCTGGCTGTTTGCCACCCATATGTCCAGCCACTCATATGGGCCGGCTTGTCCAGCCACCACCCCTTGCAGCTCAGCTGCAGCTCAGCCCCTTAGGGATTCTACTGCCTGTTCTGGCTGCTCAGTCACTTTGATGTTCCAACCATCCAGCTGCTGCTGGCCACCACTGCATGAACCACTCATTGCCAGCAAAGGGCTGGGCAATAGTGAGGGACCATGAAGAGAACACCATGAGCCTGGAGATGTCCTCCTCAGCCTCCTCAACCTCCTTGGCACATCCTAGGAATCCTTCACCATTCATCCACTCCCGTCTGCCATCTTAAAATAGCTTACAAAAGATTGAAATTTCAAGAAGGCTTGAAAACTGCACACCTTTTTTGGAAGGGGAAAGGAATTGTTGAATGCTCCAGTATTCAGTTCTTGTCTCTTACCACAAGTGTTAATTTATTTATTTTATTTTAATTTAATCCTGCCCTCCCCAGTTGCATTGATTTCATTCTCTATGCAGCTCTGTATATTTATAAGGAACGGTTTATACTTCAACATGAACAAGTGGTAAAAGCTTTTTCTGGATTGTAGCACTCTCAAGATGCTCACCTTAGAAAAAGAAAAGAAGATAGTGCCCTCCTTGTAAAAAATTCAGCGTGTTAGAGTGAAAGGTTCAAGCTAGTTTTTCATACTTTTTTCCCCCCCCCCTATCTGTAAGAAATGTTTTTCCACTGTGAAGAAGCAAAGAGAGGCAGGTATCTGCATGTACGCATAGACCAACTGAACTGTTAGTCTAATTGGCTTGCCCATATAAATAACTCATCCAAGTCATTTGTTTGGTATGAGCAGTACATCATTAACAGAGCCAGCAGATAATTACTCATGCATTCCTATTTTTAAAATTATAACAGAAGTAAGGAAACTGTGAGAGGTCCTAGCTTGCATGACCAAGATCAAGCTTCTTAGGAACTGTGATTCTTTAACCTCTAGAAAGCCATGGTACCTCACACTTGAATTAACATATAATAGCAGATCAAGGACTTTCACACAAACAAGCCACTTGTTGCAATTTTATGGAAGTTTGATTTGGGGGGGGGTCCAAAATTGCCATTTCACACCAAGGAAGAACTTTTCATCCAGCATTTAAGCAAAAAAGCAGTTGCTGTAAAAGCATTTATTTTTCTTTTGCCAGATCTTGGGGTTCTAACTGCATTCCAGAACTAATAAAATGTCCCAAGGGCTGATGCAATCTATCAGGTCACTTTTGAGTGAATCCGCAGCTCAGAGAAACTTCTGACTTGAGTTTCTGTGCAGCTTCTAAGGTAAAACCGTAGCCAAGATTCTATTCTGAGGAGACTTCCCATCAGCCCATGTGATTTGGGACAGGGCTTCAATCTCATAAATCAAGCCATGTCACACATCTCCCTAGGAATGCGGATTGTCCCCAAAGAGGAATCTGACCTTGTTTGCAGCCCATGAAGCAGAAAGGTATAGCTGCATGATATAGATTTGTCTATGGAGGCAGCCTCTCATGAGAAAAGTCAAGAATGGAAGACCATCAAGACTGTGAATGGGAAAAAAACAGACCTTAGTTTAAAATCATCTGGAGTTTGGGGCTACTTATGAGTAGCTGCTGATAGTATACAGGCAGCAGCATAACAAGAGAGAAGGAGGAATACAAGAGTTAATTTACGCCAAAAGTAGATCTTTCCCATATGTGATGGGAATTTAGATATTTCTATTGTTGCATTCGTTTAGGCCAGTGCTGGCTAGAGAATTGCGGGAGTTGAAGTCCACACATCTTGAAGAAGCCAAGTTTGAAAAACACTGATTTAGACAGTGGGGAGCTTTGTTCACCTTGTCAGACTGAGTCAGGAATAGACTGACTCAGTTCTAGGCGTTGTTGAAAAACAGATCAAATACTAATCACAGCGTGAAGAGAACAGGGGGGGCCTTTTGATAAGAACCAAATAAGACAAAACCCAGTGTCATCAGATTTATGCGACTTCTCATGAAAAATACCCACCATTTTAACCAAAATGTAAGGAAAGGCACAAAATACAATCAACTGGAGATCGGAAGACAGGGAAATCTTTTTCCCCAGCCCACAGAATTTGGGTCAAAGTAAAACAAAAAGTAAAAATCTAGTTCCATGATCATAGTATTAGGAATTTGGTTGCATTTTCCCCTTTAGTACTGGTATTTAGTGATACCTGTTTTCCAGCTCATGTGAAATTCTTCATTCCTGTCCACTTTCCTGCTCAGGCATATCTTAGTCATTACAGGAGAGATGGTACATCTATCAATCATTCTGGGAAGAGTTCAAGGTCACTTCTTCCAGTAACATAACATTACCCATTCTTCGTTCTTGCCAAAAGACTTCAAAAGCCCCGCTCTGGGTAATGAGCTGCCATGAAACTCTGCTTACAGCTAATTGAGCTGTGATGGAAACTGGGGCCATTAAGCAGGTAACATCTATGACTTAAAGACCAAGGGCTAACCCCAAGGAGGCATGGATTTGTTTTCTACAGAAGGACTAAAAAGAGTTGGAGATAAAGAAAAAGAAGAAAAAGAAGCAGATCTTTTGAGGCTGAAAAACTGTGTTTTTCACTGGCCAGTCTCCAGCTAAATTGCACGTATGGTCATGTACACATTTCAGCTGTAAATGACTCTGTGCAGATCAGGGGTGAAATCCAGCAGGTTCTG